>NC_092183.1:1362500-1462500 GCF_043641665.1 Enoplosus armatus | reverse complement strand
TGCTTTGATGACTCTGTCGACTCTCGGAGGTGAAGCCAGTGTGATGGAGCTTCAAAGGAGACATGTTTGTCTCCTCATCCCTCCTTCCTTCCCTCTGTCCATCCCCCACTCTTCTTCCACTTCATTCTCCCCCTTCATCATCATCATCATCCTCTTCTTGTCTCCTTCTTCCTTCTTCATCTTTCCCTCCTCTTGTCACATTCGTACATCCGTTCCTTCCTCTCTCCTCTTCCTCTCCTTCTTCTTTCCCTTTTCAGTTTTCCATGTTTCCTCCCCTCTCTCCCTACTTTTCCTTCCCACCTTCCTCTCATCTGTTTTTATTCCTTCATGTCTGATCATGTTCCTCTTCCTCTCACCTTTTCATTCTTTTCTCTGTTTTCTTTTCCTCCCTTGTCTCTTCCACATTTCTCCTCCTCCTCCTCTTTTCATCCTCCCCTCCTCTCGTTATTTCTTTCTCTCCCTCTTCCTCTTTCATCCTTTTCTCCACTTTTTCTCCTCCTCCTCCTCCTGATTTCCTCATCTTCTACCCCTCCCATATTTTCCTCTCCTTTTCCTCCCCTCCTAGGCTCCTCTTTCATCTTCCCCTCCTCCTCCTCCTCCTCCCTCAGCCCGTCAGATATTGTTTAAAAAGCGGAGCTGCAGTTTGATGGTTAAAACGCTGGCAAATCGATACCTTCACACATGACAGAACGCCGTCGGACGACAGGACGCAGGGCGAGCGAGGCAGAGATGAACGGAGAGAGAGAGAGCGAGGGAGGAGGAGGGAAAAAAATAACAAGCTGACAACAAGGAGGCCCTTATTTCCACAAGCGGAGATGGATGGATAGCAGGGGGACGACTGTGTTTCTATCTTTTCATCCTCCCTCTCCTTCAGTCCGTTACTTTTTTATCATTTTCTCCGTTTGTTTCTTCACGTCGCCTCCTTCTTCCTCCCCGACTCTTTTTCTTTCTTCTTCCTTCCTTTTTGAATTCATCCCTCCATCTATCTCTTACATACTTTTCCTCCTCTTCATCACAGCTTTTCTTTTTGTCCTGATCGTTATTTGTTTCTTTGAAATCTTCTGCCGTGTCATGGTGGCTGATTTCAGTACTTCTACGTCTTTAAAGTGGAATACTTTTAGCTAAAAACTAAACTAAATATTAACTGAACCAATAAACAAATGAGATTAAAATGTTTTTTATTTCCTTCTCTTTCACCCTCATTTTATTATTTTAATAAATCTGCCTCTCAGTTTCTGCTTGTATAGTTTTCACTTCAGAGGGTTTTGATATGATACGACAGCTGTTTGTGTGATGTGTGGACACATTCATCACTTATCAATTAGAGGTTCATTAATGGTAAATGGCTGCATTTATGTGGCACTTTTATCCAAAGCGCTTTACATTCACACCCACACACTTACACACCGACGGTGCTGGTCTGACCGTCGGGACTGTGATCGGTGGACGACCCGCTGAACCTCCTGAGCCCCCGATTCATCACCATGAATTTGCAATCCCACCGGTTTGAATGAACCCGGTGTTTCCAGCTGAGCGTCTGCTCACTTTGGGAATTTAGGAAATCTTTGGGCCATTTCCTGAGCTGACGCTGGACCAGAGAACTGCTCACCTCTCTTTAAAACACAGAAGACTCACAGCCATGTCTCAGAGGGTCCTGACGTACACAGAGATGACAGAGGCAGAGAGCCAAACAGGGAAATAATGCTGAAATAGAAAATAAAGTCAAGTGAGGGGGAAAGAAACGAGGGAAAGAGAGAGCGAATGACTGAGAATGAAGGAACAAATGGAGAAAGAAGAGAAGCTGCGATGGAGAGATGGAGGGATGTAAAGTAGAGAAAGAGAAAGAGAGAGAGCTGATTAACCCTTTCTCTAGCCGTTTGACAAATGAACAAAATCAAGCGGAGCCACACTGCATCTATCACTGCTGATACACACTCACAGGGGGGCCCAGAAATAACTAGTTTCTGCTAATAAACCCAACTAGCATGCCAGGACACATTACTCTGTCATAGGCCACACACACACACATCCATCTTCTGCAGAGAGAGAGAGAGAGAGCGAGGGGGGGGGCGATCGAGCTTCACTACACAGGCAGGAGTGATGGGGACATTTGTTAAGGATGTGGTCCATTCAATAGCAGTCATAGACCACCACCGTCACTTTAAAGCCTCATCCATCTCCACCGCTCCGCCTTAATTTTTCAAAAAAAAAAGCCTTTGTGAGGAAATATGACTTCCTGTTTTTATCGTTTCATCATTTGTAAAAAGGCTCTCCAGCAGCCGGCTGACTGCATGTTTCTCTGTATAAATCATAACGGCCACGAGGCGTCGATAAACCCGCCGCCGCCGCCGCCAGAGTGGATCTGTACGGAGCGGGGAGGCCGATCACAGGTCAGGACTGGATCTGAGCAACAAATCCATCCTGCTTGTTAGCTGAAGGCAGCGTCACTGCTGCTCTGAGCCCAAATTCATGTTCAGTGTTCAGACCTGAAGCAGTTTATACATCCGAGTCAGTGTCAGATAGCACATATATACGATCCACTGCATCACTAAGTACATGAAAATTAAAAACCGGCACGTGTTTGAATCTAGTTAATGAAGTAAAAATCACGAATTATGTTCAGGGAGTCAAGTAGTATTCAGATCATTTACTTGTGTAAAAGTAGTGTACTAATACTTCAACATAATACAATGTAAGAATTAAGTTCAGTTGAAATTGTATTTAAATAAAAGTACAGATGACTGCAAAATGTTAAAGATGAAATCCCTACAGTTATTTCAGAAAAGTCAATGTTTTGACATTTAGTAATTATCTTTATAGTAGTTCTTATCGATGATGGCGGAGTCCGCCATTCCAGTGCTGCAGGATGTAATCCAGTTTTACTGTTCGCTCTCCTACAGACGTCACAGAGCCGGATTACGTTACTGCTAATGCTAACACAACACGTTGCACCAGCTAGAACTACAGAATATTTTCCAGCAGTCAATAAACTGATGAATCAACAAACTGTTTCAACTCTACTTGAAATATTTGGCGTACAGCATCATCTGAGTCCCGTTTTCTGAAGGATGTGAATTCGTCAGAACGTGAGACGACAGCTGAAGCGATCTGCTGGCTGTTTGCTGGCTGTTTGCTGGCGGTCTGACGCCGACAATCACTTACAGATAAAAACAGCAGAAGTCCTGCAGCGTCACTGAGGGTCGCAGGGGTTTGTTGGTTTTTCTGTTGGTTTGTGTAACACATCCATCACTGCTCACAGCCACAGCACGACTAACGTTAGCAATCTGCGGCTAACACGCACCCACACCACAAGGTCAATTAGCTTGACCTGGCTAATTAAACAGCGCACACACACACACACACACACACACACACACACACACACACACACTTGAACATGTAGTAACAAATCACCCGTACAAGCTCACACAATTTAACAAGCACAAAGACATGCACGCATGTTGGGACACACACACACACACACACACACACACACACACACACACACACACACACACTCTCGGGTCCATTAGCAGTGTGTGTTGGTCCAAATGAAGACCAATGGCCGGGCAGCTTTAATCTGCTGCGTCTAATGAGGAAACAGAGGAAATAAAACAAGACTAAATGATGATACAACTCTCCGTCAACTGGACTGTGTGTGTGTGTGTGTGTGTGTGTGTGTGTGTGTGTGTGTGTGTGGTGTCCTGACGTTCAGTTTGTTGTGTTGCTGATGCTAACAGAGTCCATCTGGTATCAATTCTGATTCAAAATTTATAGTACATCCTCCAAATTACTTACTGAATGGTCTCTTGAATTAATAGTTTTTGCTCTTGAATCACTAAATTGTGTCCTCAAATAAGAGAATGAATTCTGTATTAAGTGCGTGCAGCCACAGACACTGAAGGCAGAGGTTGTTGTGTTCAGTCTGGTCTGTAAGGGAGCAGCGTTAGCAGCTGTTTCAATGTTAAGTCCTCAAAAATCACCTAAAATAAATATTGTTATCACCACGGCTGGATTAACACACTCAAGGAGGCAAATATACACTGGTGACCCTTCTCTAAAGTGCATTAGAAAATGGAAATGTGAACTAAAACTTCCCCCCCGGGGATCAATAAAGTATTTCTGATTCTGATTCTGATGTCAACTGGGCAAATTCATCTGCCGAGGAGGATCATGCGAGAGGATGAAAAGCTCCA
The DNA here is from genome assembly GCF_043641665.1 of Enoplosus armatus. Taxonomy (NCBI): domain Eukaryota; kingdom Metazoa; phylum Chordata; class Actinopteri; order Centrarchiformes; family Enoplosidae; genus Enoplosus; species Enoplosus armatus. The sequence continues at coordinate 1,458,304 of NC_092183.1, read as the reverse complement.
GAACAGCCACTCAATGGACCTCGTGGTGAGATTGTTTTGTCAGCTTCTGTTTCTGAGGAATCTTAGAGTCAAAGGTAATCTTACAGTCTCCAGTATTTTATATCATTACGATGTATATATAATACTTTTATTGTGATATTCCAGGACCTACGTCTCTGTCGGCCTCACTGAGGAATGACATGCAGCTCAACTGTGTGTTGATGAAAGACCATAAACTAGACATAAAGAGGTAATGCAGCATGCAGTTCTATTGTTTTCATATCTACATATTTCATCTCCTCAGCTTCAGTAACGGCGTTAAAGCCTCCTGAGCTCTGAGCTTTCTGTTTCTACCAACACCAAACAACAGAAGCACTGAAGAAGACAACAGCAGGGCCGTGCAATACAAAGATATAGCAGGCTGAGTAAAACCCAAATAATATAATACATGTTGATCCGAAATATTAACAAGAGAGCATTTTTCACACACACACACACACACACACGCACACACACACACACACACACACGCACACACACACACACACACACACACACACACACACACACACACACACAGTTCCCAGAAAGTGAAGGGAATCCAGAGAAAGAGGAAAGGAATTATTTTTCTTTATTAAGTGAGCTGCTTTCCTCGGGGACGACAAACACAACACACATTAATCTAACCTGCTACTGCTGCATCTGTGTGTGTGTGTGTGTGTGTGTGTGTGTGTGTGTGTGTGTGATGGCGAGTCTCAGGAGTTTCGGCTGCTGTAGAAACAGTGTATTGGCTCTTTGCTGAGCCCAAAGACTAATTACTCAGAGTGACATGGCTGCGCGCACGCACACACACACACACACACACACACACACACACACACACACGCGCACACACACACACACACACACACACGCACACACACACACACACACACAGCCAGTCAACAGGTGTGTCAGACAGTGAGGTGTGGAAACGAGATACAGCAGAGAAAAGTAGGCAGGAATTAATTAGAGATAGTTACTAGAGTGTGTGTGTGTGTGTGTGTGTGTGTGTGTGTGTGTGTGTGTGTGTGTTGTCAGCACACACAAGCTGTAGCATGTAAATAGAGTGATTGTGTGTTTTGTCTTTTTATGTCCTTTAGTGTGAATCTGTGTATAATGTCTGAGACAAGCTCCAACCTCCGGGTCTGACAAGTGAAGCCAATGCGTAAGTGCCTTAAACCTGCATTCTTTCTAACGGCCAGCAGGGGGCGACTCCACTGGTTGCAACAACAGGTCAGATTGTATAGAAGTCTATGAGAAAATGACCCGACTTCTCACTTGATTTATGACCTCAGTAAACATTTTCCTGGTGAGTTCATGGTCTCAGTCTCTAGTTTCAAGTCTTCTTCAACACAGCGTGATGTTCATTTAGTAAATGATGGTCCCAGTTAGAGTCAAACAGACGAAGAGGCAGGGTCTGCTTTAGGGCGGGGCTACCTTGTGATTGTATAACAGAAGTGAACGTAGCCTCCGTGACGTCCCCCGTTGGTTTGTGGACGACCATTTTGAAGCCTCCAGTTTGGCATTTTTTGGCTGTCGCCATCTTGTTTTGTTTAACCAGAAGTGACCATATTTGGAGGAGAGGGTGGAGCTGAGGACACTATGCACGCCCACCTGCACCGGCCACATGACTGCACCTGGCTCCTGGCCACGCTGCGAGACGTCGCTGTGGCGACTTGTCAATCACAAGGTAGCCCCGCCCTAAAGCAGACTCTAACTGGGACCATCATTTACTAAATGAACATCACGCTGTGTTGAAGAAGACTTGAAACTGGAGTCTGAGACCATGAACTCACCAGGAAAATGTTTTCTGAGGTCATAAATCAAGTGAGAAGTCGGGTCATTTTCTCATAGACTTCTATACAATCTGACCTGTTGTTGCAACCAGTGGAGTCGCCCCCTGCTGGCCGTTAGAAAGAATGCAGGTTTTAGGCACTTCCGTTTCTGTTGTTGTTTGTTGTCGATGTGTTCCTGTGACCACACCCAACAGTGATGTCACAGGGTACTAGAGTACACCTGTGCATCATTGCAGCGAGGTGAGAAGTTAGACCACTGGAGGTCAGAAAAAACAAGGTTTTCATGTGGTGTTAAGTGACTCTTTAACGTGTTTCATCAAACTTTCACGTTGTGTTTGAACAAAAGATCACAGCCTCCAGAAACAACACTACATGCTGATATATAAGTATCGTTGTCTGTTTCATTATTTCCCGTATTATTGTTCGAGTAGCTCGCTGCGTCTTTTAGCTGCGTGAGTGTTTGATCATGTTTATCAGCGGGTGTTTAACTGTGTGTGTGCACCTTTGTGAGTGAGTGTGTGTTGAACAAAGAGCTGTTGGCTTCAGTGACCCTGAATATCAATACGGGCCGAACATGTGGTTACTGCTGCCGATCAATACACACTCACACACACACACACACACACACACACACACACACACACACACACACACACAACCTCTCTTTTCTTCTTACATCTGTTCTTTCTGTTATAGAGTTCAGTTGGTCTTTCTCTTCATTTTATTCTTCATCCATTCCTTTCTTCTTTCACTACATCCGCAATGTTTTTCCGGCTCCCTTCCTTCTCTCATTCTCCCCTTTTTCTTTTTCTGCCCTGACTTCTTCTTCCTCTCCTTCTCTTCTTTGCTTCTCTTTTCTTTGGTTCTTTATTTTCTACATTTCTCTCGTACAGTTTCTTTTGCTCTTTAGTCAAATGCTGCAAACTGAAACTAAGTTTTATTCTCAGTGCTCTGTGTGTGTGTGTGTGTGTGTCCTATATTACAAGTTCCTGCTCTCCAAATCTACAGAAAGAGAGAAAAAAAGCGGAACGAAGAATACTTTTAAAAGTAGGAACAGAGAGAGAACGAAACAGGAGTAGACCGAGGAGGGAAAGGTGAAATGAGAAAGTAGAGGAGGAACAGAACAATAAAAGAGAAGAAGAATAAAATGAACCAGAGCAGATTAACAAGACACACACACACACACACACACACACACACACACACTCACACACACACACACACACACACACACACACACACACGGCTGAAACCGGGTGAAACTGTGATGGATTTCAGTTATTAGCCAATCAGAAAGATGGATGGCGCCGCGCTCCGTCCAATCAACATCATCATCTAGATCCAGTTAGCAGATAGCGCCTCGCTGCTAATCAACTTATTAAAGTTGCTGATAATATCGCGGCAGAATAATCTCACACACACACACACACACACACACACTGACTGAGCAGTCGATAAAATCACTTGAGGCGAGGCCGAGCGCAGAGGTAAGTAGTGACGCTGGAGGTCATTAATATTATTTAACACCTGCAGGCACAAACACTAATGAAGAAGAAAAACTGGACCGCCCGCTTCCTGCTGCCTCGTCCTGTGTGTGTGTGTGTGTGTGTGTGTTTTATTTCACACATCTCAGGTGTTTGTGTGAGTGTGTTTGCAGGTACGAAGGTTCTTTAGAAGAAGCTTCAGCTGAGAATCATCTTTGTTTGTTTACGTGGAGATATTCTCCGACGGTTCTGAGGAACTGTGTGGAGATGATTTGGGATCAATGTGACTGTTCTGGAATTATCTGGATATTAAACTGAAATGTCCAAATTGTGGAAGAAGTCCACAGCACACATGCACACAAAGAGAATAACTGAAATGTGTACGAGTCCACATGCTAGCGGTGTTATGCTACTTTGGCACGGCAGAGCTTTAAGCTAAATGCTAATGTCAGCATGCTAACATGCACACAATTACAATGTTAACATTTTGACGTTCAGCATATTCCCCATCTTAGTTTAGCACGTTAGCATGTTAGCATGTTGCTAATCAACACTGAACACAAAGAATCATTTCGGTGTCATTCGTTTTGTATTTGGTCATCAACCAAAGTCTGGGACAAATTAAGAACTGATGATGATGACGCTGAAAAGATGAAGTCAGAGGATCATGAAAGTCAGTCACTAAAGTCGGATTCATTTTTTTTTGAGTCACAGAGTTTCAGAATTATGTTCTGTAGTCATAAAATGTACCAGTGAGTTTCAGTGAGACGCAGTCAAAGAATGTGATTCGTTTTGTTCTAATTGTGGATTATTTGAGTTTCAGTGTCCCAGCGTTTAAATGAATAATCGTTTCAGCAGTTTAACCATTAGCCATGTGAGAAACGTGTGTACCTTAAACATGTAGTTGGTTCACCGGAGGGGTCAGAGGTCAGAGGTCGGCCCGGGGGCCTCGCTTCATTCGACAGGGATGGATAGAAGAGACGCCGCAGGGATCGAACCTGCGACCTTCCAGCCATGGAGCCACCTGAAGCTCAGATACAAGATCTTATTTTCTTTATTCAAAATGTTTTAAACTTGAAGCGAAAGTCTTCACTGTGTAATCTGAACAGATCAGCAGCAGGTAAACAGGAAAAAGGAAAAAACAGCTCTTCTGCTCATTAAAGCGAACTCCTAATTGAGTATCAATTCCAGTTCAATGTGCTCCTGCCTGCTGTTTCTGCTGCTGGACGTCCCAGCTGCAGGACGGGACGTTTGATCTGCTTAAGCGTTTTTCAAAGTCTGGATCGAACCCTGAAAACCAGCTACAGGGAGGGGGGGAGGAGAGATTCAGCTTGAGGAAACATACCTCAATGAAATACTACCACGAGAACGAAAACAGCTGATTATTTAGAACTATAATTTCTCTTGTACACAAACTTAAAACTCTCATTCACTTTTCCTTTACATTGAATCCCTCTCTTCCTGTTAGTAGCTGTTGCTACGTCCAGATTTCCTCACAGCGAATCACTGCAGCTTCATCTAATCTCCTCTTTTACCAGACTACAGATTACACACACACACACACACACACACAGCATGAGGTCCAGCCTGTGATGGAGGTTGTTGGGGTTTGATAAAAAGGTTAAGAGTGACGGCTGCGTCGCCGCTCAGCAGGCTGACACTGACAGACATCACAATGGGAAAATGACTGTCACATTACTGTCACACACCTAAACCTGCCTCTGAGTGTGTGTGTGTGTGTGTGTGTGTGCGTGTCAGGCAGTGATGTGGGGGGTCAGGGTCCTGGTGTGACCCCGGCGTTGGATCGATAGCCCAGTCATCAGCGCTGACAGATGGCAAACATCCTGTCACTGACAGACAGCGAACGCACCGCGACACCCCGCCCACCTCCAGCACTGTACCTGCCGGACCACGAGAGGTGAGCAGGAAGTCACCGGGGACTGGGATTCATCCTGGTCTCAGACCAGCTGCGAGGTGAAACCTTCAGAGCTGCTGTGAAATAAAAATGAAAAACATTCATTATTTGCTAGATGATAAAAATCTACAAAACATGAAGAAAACAACATTTGTATTACTTGTGTTAACTCGGCGTTTGTCTTGAAGCTCTGGCTTCACCTTTGTTTGGTATCATGGCTCTTTCAGTGCTAAGAAGCTAAGCTAGCTGGTCCGATGCTAAGCTATGAGCTGTCAGGGGGTCATCCTGTCTGAGCTGCTTCAAAAGACACTGAAGACAAATACAAGCAAAGGCAACACTTCACACTGAGATAAACAGCAGCTGACCAGCACACACACACACACACACACACACACACAGAGGATGGAGTGTGCTGTGGTTGATATGTGAGGCTCATTAACACCATTGTCTCTATAAGGAATGGTGGACACAACAACAACAGCAGTAACGACAGCTACATCCATCCTGTCTGAGGATTTACACGCTCTCTGTTGGGACCTCCGCCTTATTTTTAACTTTTGGCCAGCTGCACACTCCGCCAGCGTTTCAGCCTCCTTAACAAATCCTACTTTTTTTATCTGTTGCAAACCGATTCCTGTCAGCACTGTTCATGTGGAAAACTCTGACGTGTCACTGAACTTTAACTTCTGGTTTTAATTAGTAAAATCTTGTAATAATGGGGAAACTGTCAGAATAAGGAAAGTGATTAACAGACTCAAACCACAAAGTGCGTTTAGCTTCTGCAGATGATTTTATGATTTAAAGCACAAACATTATGAAGGGCATTATTAAGCTCTTCCCTTCTGAGAAGAACAAAGACATCAGTCGTTTGTTTCGGTGCCTGAAGTGACGTGTTTATGTTGACTTGACGTGGAGCTCCAGCACCTGAATGAATCATAACTTCTGTCTGTCAGAATCAGACAGATGTAGCGTGATGTCTTTATTCACCCTTCATAGGTTTGTTTCTCATTTCTAGTCATTCTCGGTTTTGTGTATCCATGACTATGATCTTTTCCAAACCTTGAATAAGCAGGTTTTGTCCCTAGCTGGCAGATCAGGAAACATATTAATCATATTAATCGTTTTGTAAAGTAATGTCTGTAAGGTTTTTTTGTCCCTTTGATATCTTTATTTTTATTGCGACCTGAAGCTTATGTTAAGTTTTACGTGTGGAACTACAGAGATCGTGTGTTGAGCTCAGAGCACTGCCAAACCACAGGTGACCTACACTCAATACGGTACCTGAATGCATCCTGCGCAGACGCAGACTGAGGACCGAAGCTGCAGCTGCCTGCAGACGCAACATGACGTTAAAAAGAAAATGACACTTCAAGTGAAATGATGTTGATTAGTGAAATCACTGACTTCATCCTCAACACACTCAGCGAGGGAATCACAGACGGTAACAGACCAGTAACAGAGTCAGAGCAGTGTGTGCTGGACGTCTCCCACAGGCTCCAGACCAGTCTAATGATGACCCTCGACACGCTCCACCGAGAGGTCGGAGGTCAGAGGTCAACATCAGAAACATGCAGAGTGTGTGTGTGTGTGAAGGCAGAGAATGAAGTGGAAATATATATATATATTCTTTAAAACCTACCGAGTGTCTTTAGTTCTCTCAAACACAGCGCCACCTGCAGGAGCACCATCAGCAGAAACTGAAGAAAGGTTCATCTGTTTTCTGTCTCCAAATGAAAAACTACAAGATGAGAAGCGATGAATGTTTCATGTTTGGCGTTTTCTGATCTGCTGGTGAATAACAACAGCAGACTCTTACTACAACACATGTCACTGCACATATTTAAGTGCTTCATACAAGCAGTCGTCAGCATTATGGGATGGACTCACCACGACGCTCACAGCGAGAGTCCTCTGACGTGAACACACTGCGTGATGGGAAACTCAAGACACGTTCACCCCAACAACAAGAGTGAAACCAGAACTCTTTTAAATTTCACTTCAAATAGAAACTTCAGCCTCAGAGCGCGTCGGGTATTTCTGAGGAGGCCCGACAGCCTCGCCAGCCGCTCTGCTCGCATCAGCATGCTAACGTGCTAACCACGATGATGCTAGCATGTTAACGTTTTTCCATCTTCATTCTTGTTTTACGTTTATTTTTTTGCGTACTTGGTTTGTGAAACTGAAAGCGGGCCGACGACGGAGCGGAAACAGAGTGAATTATGAAGAACTTGTTGGTCGCCGGAGTAAAGAAAGCAAAGCATCTCTTCTCCTCTCACAGAATTATCTCAGCTCCTCTTCTCTCTCCTCAACTCCCTCGTCTCCCACCCTCATAAAAAAATACTCCCCCCGTCTCCTCCATCTTTCCTCCCTCCCAGACTTTGCTGGCTCTAAAAATAATTCTAGGTTTCTGGCCTCCCCCTCTCTGCTCCCCCTCCATCCTTAACCTCGTCCTGGTCTGCAGCTGATCTTCCTCGGCCGGACCCTCAGGTACCGTGCTAACCGGACGCCGAGGCCGAGGCATGCATCAATGTCAGGCTAAATGTAGAATCAGCATTTCTGAGCCCGCCAAACCCCCGGCCGGGCCTAACCCTTACCTGGTCGGTCCAGAGGAGACGCCGCAGCCCCTCAAGGCTCCGCGCCGCCCCGGTATTGATTTCTTTCTTTTACGGCAGAAACAAAGAGACTTTCTCTGTTACATGATATATCATAATCACGTCATTTGTAGCTTTGAGTCCGCAGATGTACGGGAAGCAGGCCAGAGAGAGAGAGAGAGAGAGAGAGAGAGACCTAGATAAAGAGGTCGGGCCTGTCTCGAGGTAAAAAACTAATTGCAGCGTCTGAGTTTCTGCTCCATTTCTCTGAGAGTAAATTATAGTGTTGGAGTTCAAAATCAAGTTTCTTTCTCAGCGTCCATCCTGTTGTTCACCTACGATGATGAATTATTAACTAACTACAAGAAAACCTTCATTAATAAAAGCACACACAGGTGTCGTATGGGGGAGAATAACCCGAGGACTCCACGAGGGGAGGGCCCTGAATTTATTTACATCTATATTATAAATTCTAAATTAAATTTCTGGCCTGATCTTTTCGGTCCACCAAAGCGTATTTTTGAATTAGAGCGCTGCAGATTAACGCCAGCAGGGCGACGAGGCGCTGAGAGTTGAAAAATGTTCAACTTCGGGTGAAACGCTGTGCTAGTCACTGTCACTTTTTACCCAGCCGTCCAATCACAGTGGAGGAGGGGCGGGACCAACTGAGATGTCACAGAAAGTCAGATGAAACCAGACAGACAAGTGTCTCAGCTGAAGGAAGCGCTCTCAAGCGCTCCAGCTGGGCGTTTTCAGCTGGGAAAAAACACTTTGGTGGACACAGGCCTTTATGGAAGCCCCCAAAGTTCAACTTAAAAAAAGGCTCAAATTGTTGAGATGTCTTCGAGACAAAACATAGAAAATTCTTTCCATGAATCTTTAACTTCACCCTGATGAATTCAGCCGTGTGAAAATATCCTGAGAACAATTTTATGCCTGTTTTTGTTTTTTAGGCGACCGAGTTGTTACAGCACAGACACGTGACTGCATACCAGGAAAAACACACACACTGCGATGTCTTTTGGCCGGCGTGTCATGCTCAGGAATATGATGGATGGTTTCCAAACAAAAACCGAGTTTGAGGAGCGAGCAGCAGAGAGACTACGAGCCGATGATGGATGGATCAGTCAGCGGCGCCGCCTCGCTACAGCACACAGCGCTCACAACACAACTCATCGCACCGGACGAAATATAAGGAAAATCAAGAGTTTGGGCAGGAAACGCCCCCCCTACACACACACTGAGACGACAACATTACCTCACATGGACTTTTCAAAATACACAAACTCTGAGTCCTGTGCGTGGTGTGTTTACTGTACAGCAGCAAGCGTGAAAATTTAATTTCCGTTTGGGGGACAGAAACCAAAAAAGCCTCCAGAAAGCATTCAGGTTGAGCTTTAACTTCAGTGTTTACAGTAAAATATATGAACTCCTGAGGGGGTCGGACCGCCTGCTGCTCTGCAAACTGAGGTTTAATGGAGGCTGAGGGGTTTTTACTGCAGCTACAGTTAGTCTGAGAGACACGCAGAGGGTTCCAGCTCTTAGAAAAACATTCATTTTAGAGCCAGTTTCAGTTCAGCGTTCATCATTTAGAAATTATATCAGCAACCTGAGCATGAGAGTCCATCACAGACCTTCAGTTCGACAAAATAATCTTAACTCAAGCTCCACTTACTATCTGTTGTCATGACAACTGAGCAAACTGCATCTGCTGGTGACCGTGAGATGCAGTTCAAAGATTATTAGCAGCAATATCCTAACAATAACTGATAAAAATTGACCCTTTAAATGGTTGGAAACGTGACATGTTGTCAAATAAGGTGGGTTTCAATTGAATTAAGCTCAATTCAATAATGCAATAACTGTCAGGTGATCAAGTCGTAGCTCTTTATCAAGAACAATACAAGCCTAATGATGAGTAGAATTATGATTAATATCCATCTGTTTTATTGTCTGATGTATCAGAAGCGACACATTTGATTTGTGTATCAGAGAAATCAGATAAAGAGCTCTGACTAAAGCCTTGTTGTGACGATATGATCCTTCGTTGATCTCCGCAGGGAAATCCTTCTGTTCTCTTCCCTCCTCCACAGAGGTCAGAGGTCACGGTCACGGCTTCAGCGTGGCGTGAAGGTGTATAAAGGCTGCTTCTTACTATGATGTCACTCACCACTGTTGGTGTGCAGCTCCATTAATCAACAGAACACACACATTTACTTTGAGCTTATAAAGTGGGATCATTTGTATCACGACGTCCTCCTTTAGTACCGGCTGAGAGTTGTGATGAACGCTTTTAATGATGTGTATAATAACGACGTGACCTTTTCTCTGCCGTCGCCGTCACGACAACACGTGGTGAAGATTAAATAAAAGTCTCCATTTTTATCCATCAAACTATTTTGTGTTTAAGTGTGTGTGTGTGTGTGTGTAGGATTGTTTGTTGTTAATTTAACATGCAGTAGTTATTTCAAAAACAAATCCACGATGTCGTTCATTATGTTTTTCTGGACCAGAGTCACGTCAGGTTAAAAAAATGCCACATTTTTAGTTAAATAGGATCCTGAATCTCATTGAGAGTCCTTGAATTTCATGTGTGTGCGCTCTGAAATGAGAAATGTCATTAGCAACAGAGCCCAAAGCCAGCTGAACTCTGGGTAATTCCTGTCACAGAGCATCGGGGGAAAACACATTTGGTTGTTGAGCAGAGCGACTCTGACTCACTTCATATAATCAATAGGAGCAGATCCCAGAGCCCCGCTTCCCTCAGAGGCTCCAGCATTTACATTTTGATTCAGGTCCTCCATGAGAAGAAGAGGAGGAGGAGGAGGAGGAGGGAGTCATCAGGAAAAAAAAAAGGTTAACTCTGCAGCCTTTTAACTCTCCCCCTCCTCCTCCTCCTCCTCCTCCACACTCCTGGAGATGAAGGTGGGTTTGATCCACCTCGCAGCCCGGCGGTGGCTGCAGGAAGCGTATCCAGATGCCACGGGGCATCACAGCCAGTTTGCCGCCGCCCTCTCCGACAAGTCCGAAGCACTTCTCCTGATCTACGGCCCGCTGATGGCTTGTCAATATATGGATCAGCCCCCTCCTCGCACTAATTCAGTGAAAAAATCTAGTTTTCCATTAGTCTCTGCCCCGCCAACGTTACCCCGAGCTCCTCCTCCTGTAATTATTAAAGGCAGATTCCCTGAAAGCAATCAGCCCGCCGCCATTTGTATCTTTGAAATCTTAATAAGCCGAAGGCAGAGAGGGGAGGTGGGGGGGAGGAGGGGGAGGAGGGGAGGATGAAGAGAAAGAGAGGCACTAAGAGGAGGTGAGGTGTGAGAGAGAGGAAAGTGGAGAGAAGATGAGATGAGAAGGAGAAAGGAGAGGAGAAAAACAAAAGCATGAGAGGCAAGGTGATAACAGAGGAGAGGAGGAGGTGAAGAGAGAGAAGGTGGAGGCGAGGAGGAGTTAATGAAAGGAGAGGAGGAGAGGAGGGAAAGAGGAGTAATGAGAGGGAGAGGGATAGAAGGAAGGTGAAGAGGAGATGAGAAGGATAGGAGATGAAAGAAAACGAGGAGGGGAGGGATGAGAAAAAGAGAAGGATGATTTAGGGAGGAAGGAGAGAGGAGACAAGGTGATAACAGAGGAAAGGTGAAGAGAGAGAAGGAAGATAGGAGGAGAAAAGAGAGAAGAGGAGGCGAGGAAGAGATGATGAGACAACAGGAGAGGAAGAGAAGGAAAGGAGGAGGGGAGGTGAGAGTGGAGGGAGAGGAGTAGAGAGGTCACGGAGGTCCAGCTGACAACTTCCTGTTATAAAGTCTAAATATACTGAAGGAGTGAAACAAGTCGGCCGAGGAAGAAGAACATCAGGAAGGGTCAGTGATGGTCTTCATTTATTTTTATCTTAATCCCAAACCTGGTCTACACGGGTCTCCCTGACATCCCTGAAATCTCACCACCTCAGTGCCAGACAGAGGTCAGAGTCTGATCCGGCAAACAGAACCACATCATCTGCAAAAAGTCGAGATGCGATCCTGAGGCCACCATACCGTCCACAGTCCGGTCTCCGGCAGCAGGACAGGTGACAGGGGACCCTGCCCAGAGTGAAAGGTGTGGTGGTCCAGGTTGGTCCAGGTTGGTCCAGGTGGTTCAGATTCCACAGGATAAAATCTACTCTTTGCAAACAAAAGACAGCTTGAACATCAGATTTATAATGAGACTCTTGGAGCAAACGAATAAACTCAGCTGTTATTCTTTAAACTTGACATAATAATAAGTCTACTCAGCGTGTGCAGGACAGTAACAGGAGCTGGTGGCGTCTTCCTCAGACTGTGTCAACAGATTTTAGAAAGCTTCACTTCACTGAACAACTTTAAAGTGGGTCAAGAGGAGGAAAGTACATTGATCCTCCCACGGTCCTCTTTCCTCTGACAGGTTTTCCTCCCAAAGAGTTTAAATTCCAGGAGGGATAAAAAGAAGTTAGTCAGAAGTGTAACTGCAAAGGGGGTCAGATGGAGGAGTTTCTGGATGACTGGGGCCGCGCAGGATTGCTTCTTTGGTAAAAGTATACATTCATAAATGTTTCGGAAAGTTTCTGGTTGGATTTTAAAGTCTTTGAGCTGGTTTGGTTTCTGTAAAAAGATTAAATGTTACTCACCTAATGCAGCCCTGTGTGTCCTCTCGCTCACTTCACTTCCAGATGTTGCGTCTCGGTGGATTTGTGCTCTCTCCTTCTGTGATTCAGTCTCTATGTTGAGCAACTAGATGTTTCCACTGCAGCCTCGAAAATCCTCGACACGGAAGAAGACAAAAAAAACAATGAGCCCTTGTGAAAAACAGAATACATCTATGTAGATTATTATTATCTGGATTTGGTGAAGCACGGTTGGTAATTTGTGGTGGAACCTTTCCTTACAGATTACAGAGGGATTGGGAACTTCTACAGGGAATACTGGAGTACAGTGGTGCTGGTGAAATATAAAGCCTGAGTTTAGTCTTGAAGCACTTAAATGTCATGGAATCAAATATCCAGCGAGAGTATCGGAGGTGAGTTTCTAGGTTTCCTACCTGGACTATGAGGTCTTCTTTACTCTCTTTTTCCTCTTTTGCTCTTTTTACTTTTTTCCTAATTTGTTGTTTCTCAGTTTTATCCTGCAGCAGACGTGGTGAACTTTACCGAGAGCCGTTTCACATTCTCGTTCTGTCGGGATGGACTGACCAAACTTTCTAGAAAAGGTCTTCCTCTTTCATTTTGTCTTTTGTCTCTGACTCTCTCTCTCTCTCTCTCTCTTTTCTCTGCAGAAATATCTGACAGAAGACGGTCAGCGTCAGGAGCGGCTCGAGGCTTTTAATGTGAAACGTATAGAACACCTACAGTTTCTGTATCTCATATACAACAGAACCACAGGGTCTATGGAAGTTCATCAATGACAAAACTACTGAGCCAGAACACAAAATACATCAATGAGTCAAATTTAGAGAGCGTTCAGGAACAGAAATGAACATACTTGGTGTTTTCAGGACCCAAACAGGAACTCTGTATTCATGTGAGCTGTGGCGTTGTCTTTGCTTGCTCACTCACTTGTTTTGGCTGTTTGTTTTCAGATTTAGGTCAAACTGACAGACAGACATGTGTAACACATACATGACCATCCTGATATTAGTGCGTCCCGTTGAGACACGTTTTCTTTGTTCAGTTTTGTCATCAGTTAACTTTCATACTGCTCTGGTTCCAGTTTAGTAGCATCAATATTTCTCGCTCCAACAGTCAACTATCAGAGGGCCTATTCCTTTTCTTCTGACTGAGCCGCTTCTCCATCTGGAAAGAGATGAACTTTACCAAGTGTCCTTTCACATCCTCATCTCGTCACGACGGAGGGAGAAAACTTTGATGGAAAAGGTCTCTCTTTCCCTCCGTCGGCCTTCTGAGAAACGAGGCCTTCACCCCGTTTATTGCTGAGCTGCGGCGTTTGCGAGCGCCGGGACCCGACAGGAAAAGTGTCAGGCCAGTTTCTGACGTGAATTTGCATCCCTCAATGACGGGTGACAGCGCTGAAAGGCCAGGAGAAAACCGGAGCATCGATCGGCTCGTGGAAACTATTCAAAGAAACAGATGAGCTGAAGGAGCAGAGAGGGTCTCATACCTCCCCTCCACCCCTCCGCCCCTCCACCCCTCCACCCCTCCACCCCTGCATCCCTGCAAACCGCCACTTGCTTTAAAGAACAGAACTTCATTAAATTGTGCCACTCTGTGTTTGTATCACAGCGTGAGGTGTGTGTGTGTGTGTGTGTGTGTGTGTGTGTGTGTGTGTGTGTGTGTGTGTTGAAGGATCTGAGCTTCGCCACAGAAGAGCTATTAACTCTGCGCTGCCATCAGGGCTGTTCTGCTGCATACCAAAGCAGCAGGTTGTCACGGTGCGTTCCCACGACGACAACACCGGGAACACTGCCAGGTAATGAGGGAGCACACACACACACACACACACACAGATGTATACATACAATCAAGAGCACATACACATAAACACACACATACAGAGTATACACATGAGTACACAGAAAATACTGTAAAAAGCAAAGGAGTGTACACACACACACACACACACACACACACACACACACGTAGTAGTAGTGGAAGAAGTATTGAGATCTTTTACTTCAATATATAAAATACTCCAAAACCGGTCAAAGTCCTGCATTCAAACTTTAAAAGAAGTAAAAGTAAAAAGGTATTAACAGTCAAATGTAGTTAAAGTATCAAGAGTGAAATTAGAGTGATATTAATTATGTAAGTTTCTAATATTGGATTATTATTACTAACACATTACTGTGTAAGCAGCATTTTAAAATGGTGGAGTGAATTAAACCAGTTAAAGTAAAAAGCTCCTTCAGATGTGTGTTGGAGTATAAAGAAGCATAAAGTGGTACAAGTACCTCAGAAGTACAGCACAGTGGTGAATGCAGGTCGTTAGCTGAGTTAAACAAACGTACATAAAAAACACAGACGTGTACACAAGCTCATATTTACACACACACACACACACACACACACACACACACACACACACACACACACACACACACACACACACGGTCTGACAGAGCCAGCTGTGCTCTCTCACTCTTCAATTAATTCTCTCTGCTGCTTTGACCTTTTCCTCCGACAGAAACAAAGAAACTCGAGGCTGCACTGCTTCACACACACACACACACACACACACACACACACACACATTAAGATGCAGAAACACTCACTCAAAAAAAGAAAAAGGTGCAGAAGCACACAAATGCTGCAACACACACTCACAAAACATGAAGCATGATTTAAAACATATTTGCGTTCATAAAGTCTCGTCCGTCTCGTGTCGTAACGATCCGGTTGTTTCGGTTTCTTTGTCTTTCGTCTCTCAGACATCTCGTTCGAACATTATCCAAATAAAACAGGGACAGACTCATAATAGACAAACCCAAGTGTGACGAGGGGAAGAAGGTACATTGGTCCGTTTAAAGAGGGCCAAGGCCAAAAGGTCTAGCAGTGGATGTTTGAGGGGATCCTTACCTGTGCTTTAAGGACCAAACTGATGTCTTCGAGTGCCTCCGTCGTCTCGCAGGTTGTAGCGGACCCTCGAGAGTCTCCCGTCAGGAGTCGGGATGGCAGACCACAGTTCAGACTAAACAGCTCATGAAAGTGCTGTTTAGTAACTAACTTCTAAATGGTGGAAGTCCCAAATCAGAACAAAGATGAAAATCTGATCAGCTGATCCTTGTGCTAAAGGTGACCTGAGCCAGAAACTCACCAGGACCTGTCTTTTGTCTCTGCAGCTCCACAGCAGACCTCAGGCTGAGCAGTATTTGTGTTTTTGCTTGTGAAAACGGTCCAATTTGACCTAAAGTCAGGTTGGAGTTTGTTACCCTCCAGCTCACTGCCAGGTACAGCAACACCTCAGATTCTGCCTGTTAAATATAAAAAAAGTATTCTCACTTTTATTGATCTCTGATTCAAAAGAGGCCACTTAAAAGTCAGAATAAAAAAACATATTTTCTCTGGTCCAAACAGACAGTTATTCACAAGGACAGTCGGCCTTCACCAAACAGACGTTATCCAATTAATTAAATTAATCAGCCGCTGAATACAACACGGCTACGTTGCAATTGAATGTTTCCACAAGTACAATAACCTGATAACATTGAACCTTTCCACCAACAGAGGTCAGTGCCGCTCTATTTCTTTAAGATTCAAATGAACAACACTGTCAACACAATATGCTGATACAGTATCAGCACATTCTGTGTTAAAGTTTACTGTCAATATGTTGTGTTCTCCGTACTGAGGAAGTGTCATTCCTGCTGCTGATCCCACTGAGAATCAACGTCCCGCTCTGACATTAAATCACGTATTGGACAAAATAAAATTTTTACCTAATAAAGGATCAATATGATACAATTCATTACTACATGTGAACCACACTTCAAGGCATCCATCCAAATATTGTCAAGATATTTCACTCTGAAACAAACAAAAACAAAAAAATCAAGGGATCCCCAAAGTCACTGGGATTCATCTTCTGGGGACTTTGACATTTAATGGCAATCCATCGAATTATTTTAGAGATTAGGTTTCAGTCTGGACCAAAGTGATAGTGTCATCTCCAGAGCTGAAAAAAACTGGTTATATTGTCATTAACAATCTATGTTAACATATATGGTCATATACATGGAGTAACATATTAAAATTCTATTATTCATATTTCTATTTGTTAATTGTCATTAAAGCACACTTTTTCTGTCATTAAGATGTTAAATATATATATATATATATATATGAAAATAATAAATATATCCTGACAAATATAACCTTAAAAAGACACATACTGCTGTTAAACTTGAGCCACCATTTTTTACAGTGCAGTCTTTCAGCCAGTCAGTCAGCAGCTGTGCAGCGCTGTCACACTTCATCAAAGCTCCATCACCAATGATAATGTGACCTGGCCGACTCAGCACCGCCACTCCCTGCTGCCCAGAATATTGGCAAGTGTCAGATAGCCAATAGATTTATGTATGCAAATCAGCCCGATCGATACCGTCTGCCACGGCCGAGATCTACAACCACGCCACATCGCCTGGAATATTTCATGTCAAATAAAATCCAGTGGCAGAGCAGCGGGAGGGGGGGAAAAAACTTAATATGAAAGGAAAAATGATTTGGAGGAGGAGGAGAGGAAAAGTGGAGATATGATGAAGAAGGCTCGCTGTCAATGAGACGGCAGACGGCCAATCATCCGAGAGAATAAATCAGTGCAGGGCTGTCATTGGAGGAGGCCAGGAGACCAGAGGAGGTTTAACTCCAAAACACTTTCACTTCATACATGTCAAAATATTTACACAACAAAATGTGTTGTTCTTGTTCCAGCAGCGTCACATACACATGCATCAGTTCCTCCAAACGTCTCCAGAACCAGAAACAGATTAATCAGATCTGTTTATTAATGGCAGTAAGGAAGAAAGTAGGAACCTCTTCTGCACCTTTTCTGCACAGTCTCTATCAAAAGGTGCAAAAGTATAATTTCAGAAATGTGATTTTTAAGTTTAATTTCTTCTCATTATTTTTCACGTAATATTTTCTAGAATATACAATATTGATTTATGATATTTCCTATTTGAATTAAAAATATAGTCTATTAAGTTGAAACAACCTCATTATTTGTTTTAAAAAATAATCCGTTCTGTTATTATCATAATACCAGTGCAATGAAAAAAACACAAACGTGTTCGTCAAGAAAAAGGTTTTGAAGAAACAACTGAAGAAGTCGTCTTTAAGATAATGTTTTTGTTTTTGTATTTTAATGTTCACTATGTCACATTTACGGTTTTAATAACTTTATTTGTGAAATGCGGACTTTAATGTAACTACATTATCGACAAGGATATTATCATGTAAACAATTAAAAGTACATGTTTTGTTCTGTATGAATGAAAATGTTGATATAATAATGAAATGTCTGTTTGTTCATGACATTTTTACCTTTTTAATCTTCTATTCTGAAGTTCTGAACATTTAAAACAAATGATATCTTCAGACGTGTCACAGACTCGTGAAGCAAAGCATCAATAATACTTTTGGACATAAAATTATAATTGATGGTTTTCTGAATGAAGTCTTGTCATTTTGATGATGTTTCCGGGTGATTTCTCGTAGAATCCTTCATTTTAAGACTTCAGCTCCAGAGTTGATTTGAACTCGTCCATCAGGAAAAGGCCAGACTAAGCACAAGGAGAGGGGTCGGGTGGGAGGAGAGGAGGGGGCATGTCGGTCGCCTGTCGGCGTGGCAACGGCCGCCGTGTCACCGCCTCCCCCGTGGGAACCGCCCGTCAAATGGAAAGGTTGTGCCACATCTGCATAATCATTACCGCGGCGACAGAAAGTCATTCTGGGAAACAATCAATGTTGTTTTAAGGGATCTTAAAAAAACAAAAAGACCAAAAAAAAAGGGTTGAAGTGTCTTAAAGAAGATCTAGTGTCTCGGCCGCATGAACGGCAGCGCTGGCAGTTTTACCGGAAGCTGCCGAGAGCCTCTGAGGGTTTTAGAGACAAACGGTTTGAACCTGCAGTTCAATAAAACACACAGAGTGAATCGGACGTGAGCTCTTCACAGAACTTCACTTCTACTGCTGCTACATATAAGTATATATATATATAAGTATATTTTATATCTTATATCTATAAAGGAAACACACGGAGCTACTACAGCTTCTGGTTTTCTCCATTATGGACTGAAGCGGCTCAGCAGGTGGAGGGGGTCGTCCACTGATCACGGAAAGACACCCCCAACCGGTCCCGATGAAGGTGTCATATAAACGATGTACAGTATGTGCTCTTACACACCGCCTGATGTTAATGAACAAACATGTTCAACCAAACCTTCAGCATGTGGGTAACAACCGATCTGACATACAGCACCAAACATTTTGGGCAAACTTGTGTCTAATCACATTTTCCCATTGACTTTGTGTGTCATCACGCCGGGTTCAGTTTGTGTTGGAGCCGAACGCTGCATTAACTCATTAACTGACGTTTTCTTGTCCCATCCAAACACTACAACCTTTATTTGTTCTGTCCTTGCTGGGAAAAAAAAGGAGGAGATGAGAAGCAAAGAGGTGGAAGGGAGGAAGGAGACAAAGAGACAAGAGGAAAGACAGAAGGAGGGAAAGGAGGAGAAGGTAATAAGTAATAAGAGACGAGGAGGAGGAGAAAAACAACGGATCTGTGACAAGGAGGAGATGAAGAGAGGAGACAAAAAGAGGAAGATGAAAGAAGAGCGAGAAGGAAAGAAGTGAGAAGGAGACAAGAGGTAAAGGATGGTGATGAAGAAGCAAAGGAGTTGAAGGGAGGAGGAGGAGGAGAAAGGAGGAGAGAGGGTCCTCCTCTATCAGCAGATAAGAGGCAGAAATGGATGAATCCTATTGGCCAGCGAGCCTCTTCCAGCCTCTTATCTCCTCGCCTTCGTGAACTCAGGACACATTTCATAGAAATTTGCGAAATCAGGAAAGCTGGGTATCGTGTCATCTATCACCGGGCGACACGGGCCCATACATCCTCCCGGCTTCACAATAAAAGCCACAATTGACACTTTTTTTTTTTTTGTTTCTTAACAATTATATGCTGCAGCAGCGACAAAGCAGCTTTGGGTTTCTTGTTTGTTGCTTTCAAGGTCAAACAAACTTGGGTTGAATTCAAGAGTTTCAGACGGCTTTAAAAACCGACCGCAGTTGCTCATAAATCACCCGGCAGCCGACTGTGATCACGCGTGTTTGAGAAACGTTAGACTGTGAACGTTTCTGATGCGTCGCGTGAAAGAAAAGGCAGAAAAGGACGAGAGCCGAGAAGCAACGAGTGACACTTTACACACTCAGAGAAAAACGCTCAATTACATGGAAACATTACGACAGCAGAGAAACCTTCATCCACGAGCCGGAGCAAAGCAGGCCGCCGCCACAGGACCTGGATCACATCCTGATCTCGCTTCGTCTGGTCCAGTGGTGGGTGTGTGTGTGTGGGGGGGGTGTTGTGGGACACTTGGCTGTTGCTTTCTGTTATGCTAAAATAATGTTATATAATAAAAGCAACCTACTTGTGGATCCAGTCCAACAGTGCTCGGCCTCTCCAGTTCCCCCTCTGATGAGGACTTCCTCAGGTCCTCTGTGCTTGCATGCTGTTCATAAATGAGCCGAGTCTGCAGGACCGGACTCTTCATTTCCCCCTCTGGAGTGATGCAGTGGGCAGCCGCTGTTAAGTGGCTCTGCAGCCTCGGAGGCCCATCCATCGGGGGCGAGCTTGTGCTGGTTTATACAGGACTGACTAACATGCACATGTTATATAAACACACTGTAGAGGCTCAAGCGCTTCGATCATAGGCTTGAATCCTGTGTTCTCTGCGGCCGACCACGGCCCCTCCTGCAGCATCAGTCAGGACTTCTGAATCTGCGGTGACAGGCTGCCTGGACGCTGCGGGGAGGAGGACTCGCCTTCCTCGTCTCGTCCGGCCAATCGACGCATGTTGGAAGTGTTTCCACAGACACATTGATGTCGTCACACAGCGTCCGTCTGATCCAGTAATCTGAAACTGCTCCCGCACAGCTGACCTCAGTGTCTCCAGAGGACCCTCCAGCTCTGGTCTCTCATTTGTCCAAACGACAGTAACACCACATGAGCTTGACTGACCTAGCTAACCTGGCTAAGCTGACTAGCATGCTATAGCTAATAGACAGCTGGTGAAGTGGAACAAGCCTTTAAGGCAGCAGCGCCCACTCCTGGTCCAGGACAGCCTCCCTCTGCTCCACCATCAGGTGTGTTCAGCAAATCAAGACCTGTAAATAGAATTCACGTCAACATCCACATCCCATCTACGACTAATAACGAATTACAAGACGGGAAATGGGCTGTAAAGGATCAGTCTGGTGGTATCACAGCCTGACGTATCTTCTTCCTCCGAGACATAAAGAAATATTATAAACTCATCACACACCGTCCTGCTGCCCCAGACACCCACGAGAGCACCACATGTGGATTCATCCGCCGCTGAAAATAGTCCCCAACAAATGCACTATTTGAGCAGCTGTTTGAGGAAATGACTCTTTTTAAACATGAAACTATATATTTCTGGTGTTTTTGTCTCCAGTAAGAAGAGACGCCTGACAGACTAAATTGAGAAGTTTGTATTATTTGTTGCATTTTTATTGACAACACAGTGAATTCAGCCTTTTCTCTCGCCTGTGTGTGTCATATCTAAAGGTCCTTGATGACCAGACGAGACTACAGCTGTGTGAAACATGTAAAGTTCTCATTCACAGTGTGTTTGTATGTAATTCAGTCAGCACACGTTACATGTTCCGACCAATTTTTCACATATCTACTTGTGTGTAAAGTTTGAATTAAGTCCTCTGTGTGTGTGTGTGTGTGTGTGTGTGTGTGTGTGTGTGTGTGTGGCAGCCTTGTGCATGACAAACTGGTCCAATTTCAGGCGTGTCGCGGCAGCCGGCTGATATTTGTCTCACTGGCGTTGTTGTTGTTGTTGCGGCCCTTCCTCCTCCTCCTCCTCCTCCTCCTCCTCCTCCCCTTTTTAGTTTCCCCTCAGATTTGAATCGGCAGGGGGGCCTCGGTCTGTTCCCCCTCTGACAGCGCAGAAATAATTACAGTAGAGCCTTCCCCCCTCGCTGGCTGTTGTATTAGCCCTCTTATCAGGCAGCCGAGGGGGTAGTTGATCAACTAAGGTCACTGTATCCTGACCACAGCACAACAGCTACACCGCCATTTGGAGATATGATAAATAAAAGCCGGGGGTTATGCCGCAACAACACTGTTATCTGCTACCAAGTGCTTTCTGTTTCATTCCCTGCCCCCCCCCCCCCCCCCCCCCCCCACCACCCACCCCCCCTCTGTGTTTGTGTCTGTGGAGAAAAGAGCAGAAAGTTAAAGCAGCCGACGGAGAGAATCTGGAAACCTGAGTGTGTCTGATGCTTTGGTGTAAACGATGAGCTGAAATAATACAATAATAAATACCTCCATTCTGAAGCATAAAGCAGAGAAGGTTCAGCTCACATGTGCAGTCTTTTATTTATTCCCCGACCCTGCAGCGATAGCGTGAGAGGGGGGGGGCTGGCTGTGGTTGTAAATGCAGCTACATTATTCTAAAAACGGGCCGCAGACAGCAGCGCTGGTGTGAGCGGAGATAATAGATGCACCTACATTATCCTGAAGTGGCGGGGAAATTGAGGGGTTAGGGGGGTGAGCACAACAGATGTGCTTACATTATTCTAAAGCCAGACTGATAGTGACGAGGTCGAGGCTGAGAGCGTAAAAATAAACCCATCTACATTATTCTGGAGTCATATGAGAGCGAGAGGTCAGAGCGAGCAAAGAAAACAGATGCAGATGCTTTATTCTGGAGTCACAGAGAAAATCTTAGAGGTGGAGGTGAAGCTGGAAAAGTGGATGCACCATTACTCTTCAGCTGAAGTGATAGTGGGAGGTTAAGGATGCAGGTTTACCTACATTATTCTCAACCTGAGGGCGACAGGAGGCCCACAGTCAGTGAGAGCTGTTGAATGTAAATGTTCCCGTTTGTTCTGAAAGGGAAAATCACGTGAAGGATTTACAAAGACTAGAAGGGGAGCGGCCAGGCCCCCCCAGGATCCCCGCTGGCTCCACTTAACGGCTTGAAAGTGATATTTCAACACGTGTAATTACACCAAAGGACACACTTACCTCAGACGGCAACAGGTCGGCGACGCTGCAAAGAGACGGAAGCTCAACAGTGACAAAAACATGTGGAAGACGAGGAAGAAGACCAGCATGTTCTGGGATTTCATTCGGCATCAGATACATAATATTATAGATTTATGGGATTTAAATGACAGAAAAAGGGCTGATTCAACTCACCAGTCTAGTTTGTGGTGGTGTTGGACTGGACGGCATGATGCTGTAATGTATGAATATGCTCTCACACACACACACACACACACACACACACACACACACACACACACACACACACACACACACACACACACACACACACACACACACACACACACACACACACAGGGACAATATTGCTCTGGAGTCTCTTAATAAAGTCAGATGTGAATTTGTTCGTCTTCCACAGAAACCTGCAGCCTGAATATGACAGCTAGTCGATCCTGTGACAGCCGCAATGCAAAGTAACGCACAGTCTGCTTTCTGACAGCACTCTGCCTATATGCTCAGTGTGTGTGTGTGTGTGTGTGTGTGTGTGTGTGTGTGTGTGTGTGTGTGAAGCCTCCTGACAGTCTGTGTGAATCTTTTCCCGTCTCAACACTCTGAATATCACTTTGAGGTTCTGACAAGAGTCACACTCACAGGTGATGCCAGGGACAGAGGACAGGTGTCAGGACAGGGACAGAGGACAGGTGTCAGGACAGGGACGCAGGTATGCAGATTATGGGGGTCCATCCGGTCTTTGAACACCTCTGAACCACATCAAATATGGACAGAGCAGCCTGAGCACAAATGATGTTTTTATAATCTTTTCACCTTGTGCAGGATGAAGAGGATCTTTCACCATCTTGTGAGGACATGATAATAACTTCGACCAGTCTTGTTTTTTATTTGTAAAGAATCAGTTTTGGGACTTCAGTTGTTCTGTAGAACCTTTTTTTAACTGATCTTGTTTTGTATTTAATCTATAAAAATAAAGTTTTGATTTCAAGCCTCAATGAAATCGACGAAAAGTCTAAAAACGTTTTAAAAACTACTAATAATTGTAAATCTAATATAAAATCTTATTGAATTCTTTACTGCCACGTTTGAATAATGAATATCCTAATGAGAGCTGATAATTATATAATAATAATAATCTGCATTTTTGATATAGTGTCTCATGAAAAAAATGCACCTTAAAGTGTAATTAAAACAGCATTTGAAATTTTAAAATTTATCCATAAAGAGATGGAGGGAAGTTAGAATAATATTAATAATAATAATAGAATTGAGCAGAAGAATACATAATAAAATGTCAGCAAGGTAATAATAATAACATTACTACCAGTTTAATGAACGGAAGGCTGAATAAGATGAGTTTTTAAAGGTGTTTAAAAGCCTTAAGTGATATTTTTGAAGAATTAAAACTCGGTCCAATCGTGAGATACATTCCTTTATTGTAATTAAAGTCTGCTCTGCCGCGCTGCAGGAATGTCACGTCAAAACCAGAAGAGTTTTAAAAAAATCTGCTCAGATGAAGCATTTCATCATCTGTGAAACAACAAATAAAATAAAATCAACAGAAATGTCTCAACCATTGCACATCATCATCATCATCATCATCATCATCATCATCAGGCGGCAAAAAAAAGTGGAATAAAACGTTGCATAAAATACAAAAAGGTAGCGATCAACAGTGTTGCATGATTGGGCTGAAAATAAAAGAAAAATGTTTCCAGTTTTAATTTTATTCTGATAATGAAATCAAGAACAGATTCTGTAGAATTTGTGGGAGGCTGCTCTCTGGACGGACACCTGACAGTCACTCACTTCCTCCACACCTGAGAGTCCGGCCCCCTTCGTCTGTCGGCGCCACCAGCCGTCGGGACTGAAAATGCTAACGAGGCTAACGAGCGGTTTGATCTCTTCATTTCCTGTTAAATTTAATAAACTTCAAAACAAAGTCTCTTTGAGGAAAAAGAACATGAGGAAGGAAAACACCAAGGTTCAGTTCACATGGCGGGTTTTCAGTCTTCAGGTCGTTTTTTGGGGGATTTTAATATAGAACACGTGATCCACATGATCCAAAACCAGATCTGGAACCACAGCGAGACCGCCTTGGCACCTTAAAAGCTGCGTCGTTCTGTTGAAATAAACTGACGTCAGAAGTGACTCAACTGAGCGATGCAGCTCTCTGAACTCATTTTCCACATTCTGACTGTGAAAGGAGCGGTCTACTTCCTGGATCTTGATTTAACGGTTTTGCCTGTCAGTCGAATTATGATGATAATGTAAGAGTGTCTTGATGATCCATCATTTATAGGACTAACAATCTTTGAAAACAAGACGCAGGTACTTTACTTTGACATCTTGTAACACTTCCTTTGACTAACAGAGCTACCCATTTTCCACTGTTGTTGTAGTTGAGCTGGAGAGACAGTAAAGTCAGGTCCCGACTACAGGCTGTTTAACACTAGTTAAAAGTAAAGGACAGATCTACGTACTTTTACTTTTCAAACAGATTTAGCCCAGATTTAAACTACACGTTCACACATAATTTGACCTGCAAACGACAAAATCAATGCGTCGAGGGAAATCCACCGTCGAAGGATACATTAAAAACAGTTTAATCTTATTATCTTTGGGTATTAATCAAGCTTTTCTCAGGTAGAAGAGAATTGTTTCTAGTTTTGTAAACTGAACCAGAAGTGAAATTCTTCCTTCTCTGCTCTCATTGGCTCAAAGAGGGCAGGACCAGAAAACGTTGCCTTCACTTTACGATCATACAGCAACAAAAAAATAAGGGCTCTTGTTTTGAAAGGCATGATGGGAAGTGACAGGAAGTACAAGACACAAAATAGCAAAGGATGCAGTCAGTCGTCCTTCAAAATAAAACCTCAGATATTCTGATTAAAGGTTTGTTTTGGGGATTTTAGTGGACAAAAGTTCCCATATTTACCTGCTGTTCTGTTCTAAAAGTAAAAAGAAGCTGTTAGCACGGTTAGCTTAACAACTGATAGCGCTGGATAAAGGAAAAAAAACCCAATGTGGAAATGTCATTTATGTGGCGTTCAGGCTTCAGTCCTGTTCATTTTCACATTCCTGGTTTCAAACACTGAGCTGAAAAAAGTACAATGAGAAGTCAGAGAAGTCAACTACAATTCCCAGAGAGCACTGCAGCATGACACATCCAATCAGAAAGCTTTAGATTCTGGTGGAGTGAAGTAAGTGGTTTGAGAAGTCTCAAGTTTCTGAACATGCTACAACTCTGACTTCACCGCCGAGGCTCATGGGTACTGTAGTGTTTAGGAACTATGTATGGGAGCCCTTTCTTGCCAGGAAAACTGGAAGAAGTGAAAAGTCAAGAACGTTAAAGACAAATATTCTCGTAATAAGTTACGATGAACTTGAGTGTGGAGGATCATTCTTGAGCTTGGGAACACATATCCGATAAACACTTTACTTTGAAGTATTTAGCATTTATAAGCAGTACACGGACATTTAATACATTGTTTAAAACACACTATAATGTAGTTCTAAGCAGTTATAAGGACATTTTCAAGTGTTTATTAATGTGAAGGATTTGTCAACAATCATCTGTTTATCCACCAGCCTCCAGTTATAGCTGTTGACAAATAATTAATAAGCACTTAAACACAGCTTACAACTACATTATAGTGCGTTGTTAACCATTCATTAGTTGTTTAAATACTACTTATAAATGCTAAATAGGGGGACTTGGATTAATGTTGCCCATGTTGGTACTAAAATATTCTAAATTCAAGGTTCACTTTTACTTTTTCTGGAGCTTTTGACCATATCCCACAGCTTTCTTCAGTGAACTTGCTCAGGGGTCATCATGTGACCTGTTTCAGTTAAAGAGGTCAAATCCACCTCCTCCACGCCCACCTGTTATCACGTGACAGAGGTTGACCGGATGTGGTGTGAAACATTTACAGGCACTAAATAAAACACCCATTTCTTTTAAGACCTTAAGTGTCTCTTAATTTTGAATTCAGTCTGTCAGAAAACCTCTTATATACTTTTGATACTTTAATTCTGAAATAAGCATCACATCATTTCATTTATTTTTATCATTCCTAACTTTTCATCTTTTTGGCAGGATCGTACTTCCATACCTGCAAAGACCAAAGTGATGGAAAATAACAAGCAAATAATTTCTTTACCTTAGAATGTGGATATCTGGCTGTGTTGAGGAACACTGAGGTTTTCCTTAAAAACAAACTCAAATACAGTTTTACAGAGTGCGATAACTCCACCCACTTCTCCATCACCCACCCCCCCTTGTGTCTGGACAAAAAATAAATGAACAAAGTGCTCTAGTTGTGAAAGCTGACGCCATATGAGAATCTGTTTGTGTGGAGGAAAGCCAGAACCAGGGTCATAACTCGTGCTGCGTTCATGTCATTCGGGATTATGAGCTTCCTGTTTGAAAAGGTTTCAGATTATTTAAAAAAATCCCACTCAGATTTTGACTTTTTTCTCAGACTTTCTAAATCCTGAGAGGAGTGCAACACAGTTTTTAGTATCATCATTGTGAGAGTAACATCAATTATTCTCACAGGACGTGAACGCAACACTGAGTTCAGCAGAAAAGAAAAGAGGAAGAAAAGATGGTAAATTGTGAAATCAAGAGAGTTTTGTTGCTGATTTTTTTAACTGCAGAAAAGTCACTTCAAGCTGATTCGCCGCCTCACTTCTCTTCTACACTCTGGGAGGATGAGGATGACCTGGGCGGACAGGTGCATTATGGGTAGTGTAGTTTGACCGGAGCCTGTCAGGACTGTCTGTTGTGTGTGTGTGTGGACTCTATGAGATGGCCTTGGCCTCGGGTAAGAAGGCCTCCCAGTATTTTATCAGCTGTCAGAGAAAAAGAAAAAGAAAACTATTCACTTTTCATTCATTTAGTAAAAATGTATTCTGGATGAATCAATCTTTTTTATTTAACTTATTTCTTAAATTGAAAATGGAAAATTTTATATGTAAAAAAAACTTGTATGTAATTTTCCGCGCTCAAAGTATGGAAGTATGTGGCTGTCAATATCAAAATAAAATCATTTAATCGAATTCAACTTTGGGTGCATGATTAAATTAAAAAATTAAATTAAATGTAAATTTTCATGGTTGAAAATGCATGTTACATTGAACTATTATGCCAAATGATGTGATTATACGAACAGTATTATTAATAATATCTTCTTCAGATTACCTGCTGTTGTGTCTGAACCAGTGACTCCAGGTATTTGATAATGATCGTTTTAAAGTCCTTCACTCTCTCTTTCTGTTGGAAACAAAAGGATGAAAGTCACATTTTTGATGTGCATCACGTCAACAGATGAACATTCATTCACCAAATTCATTTGAGAGCTCATTCACTCATTCATCCCCTTCTCCTTCCACCCACCACATCCTCTCACCTCGAACCGGCTGACTTCTTTGCGTATGGTTTTGGAGATTTGTTCAAAGTCTCTTTCTCCCTGCTGGACCTTCCCCTCCAGCTGAAACACAAAGGAAGACAACATTTAGCATTTGTGTTTAAATCATTTCCAACGAGGAGCCTTGTCGGTCTGTTTGGACGAATAAAGTCTCTAAACCTTCAGAGTACATCGACATCACCGGCAGCCTTAAACAACTTTACAGATGTTGGACTTTAAGCGTCAGTTCACCCAAATAACAACAACAAAAACACTGTAAACAAATCTGATAACAGTACATCAGCTGATAGGAAATGTTTTCTAGATATTTCTTTTACCATAAACACATTTCTTCTTCTAATTGATGCACGCTCAGCAGGACATGTACCAGCTGAAAAACACACTTGTTGACAAACGTACAGAGACTCTGTTTCTAAATCTACTCAAACCTAATCTGTCCTGCAGTTTCTTGTTACTTACTGATCGACATTTACAACAAAGCCAATATATCTGCAATAAGCTAACATCGGCCTGGACTTAAATCCGGCAAAGATCACCTTGCAAACTCGTTAGCTTATTTAAAGTCTAAATGAATGTATTCAACCAAACGGTATTTTAATTCCACATTTTTTACGACAGCAGTAAAAAGTTAAAAAGATGTAATTTAGTTTGAACTTTTGAAGTGTGAGCTGAGTGAGAACCAGCGAGGAGGGACGGGCAGCACGCTGTATTCAAAAATCATTCTGTGACCAGAAAGCTTTTCCTTTTATGTTTATCATAAATAATTGACATGATTGAGATTATGTGCTTTTATTCTGGCAACTCTGACCAACTGATCAGCTGGTCTTTGTATGTGATGAACTACCTGAACAGTGGTGGTGCTTGTACTTTAGAAGTTTATTAATTGAAGTTATTGATATTTAGTGAGCGAACACAGCAACCGGCTGGTTAGGAGGCTTTAAAAGGCTGAAATAATGATGGAAGTTAATTCGCTTAATTCACTCGTTATGTGGAGCTGGAATGGATAGAAGCTGCTCTATAAAACCACCTGGATGCAAATAAACACTCTGCTTGACTACAGGATCTAAGATGTCACATGAAAGAGTTTGTCTGTTATTCAATTAAAAGTTTCAAGATACAATTTTGACCCAAAATGAACTTTTTTTTTTTAACCCAATAAGACAAAGTTATTGTAAAAGGTACATTTGAGAGAATCGAACCTGACAAACTGATT
Source organism: Enoplosus armatus (assembly GCF_043641665.1). NCBI lineage: Eukaryota > Metazoa > Chordata > Actinopteri > Centrarchiformes > Enoplosidae > Enoplosus > Enoplosus armatus. The sequence continues at coordinate 1,429,109 of NC_092183.1, read as the reverse complement.
GATGTGACTCTGAACTGTTCGACAGCAGGAACGAAACACGACAACAAAAACAAATCATGAAAATATTCAACACAACATGATGAACATGAACATGAGAACCAACAGTGAGGCAACTAAACTGTGTGAAGCAGGCAGTCAGGCAGGTGGACAGACAGACAGACAGACAGACAGACAGACGGGGCAGGTCCTACCTCCTCAATCTCCTGGTTGCAGGAAGGCATGGCAGGGAAAATGCAACAAAATTTAAGAGGCAGGAAAGAATGTTCAGAGCTTCCAAAATCATAGAGGAAGATCCAGAAACATGAGCAAACAAAACCACCAACCAAAGGAAAACAGTACACCTGAGATGAACCAGCTGCTGTTCACAGGTCCACACCTGGACCAGATCTAGAAATGCTTCTTTTGTTCCTTCTGATACAAACTGAATCGTGTGTTTTCAGTTTATATGTTATATGTTATATGTGTTACACCGTTTTATCTTATTTAGGCCGAGTTCTTGTGCGGCGGTTTGAGTGGAGACATTTAACAAAAATCTGGCTTTTTGTAGAAAAATGTGTTTATATATCGAGCAAAGTGTCATTTAAAGAAATTATCATTAAATTAGAAAAATAAAACATGTTTTTGGAAAATACACTTACTCTCTTTCTTTCCGAGAGGACGAGAAGATGGATATTAATCTCATGTCTCAAGTACGGAGCTTGAGTCAGGAGGTGGTTAGCCTAGCTTAGCATAAAGACTGAAAGCAGGGGGAAACAGCTAGCCTGGCTCTGTACAGTTCAGTCCTACCTATCAGCACCTCTAAAGCTCACTGATGACCACGTTGTGTCCAGATTAAAGAAACAAGTCACAAACAGAAATGTAAAAACAGTTTGTGGTTTTAGGGAGTTACATGCTGGAACTATTTTTTGACGAACAACAGTGTATCTATCCGCCCGACATGAGCCGACAGCAGGAGAAGAAGAAGCAGGCAGCAACACCGTTTGTTTTAAATTGGGTCTCAATGCTGCGAACGGTTAAAACTGCTCGTTCTGTCTGAGCAGCAGCCACAAAACACAGACTCGGCAGCAAATTCTCCCTTTCAAGAAGCTGCATGGAGACAGAACATGTTGGCATTAATCACTAACAGCTCATTTTCAATCCACATCTGAAATCTGAAAATGGTCTCTGAGGAAAGAGCAAGAAGTACTGACGTCACGAGTCGAAGCAGCTCCTCCGGATCATTTCTGTTTCATTGGTTTTCCTTTTTAATTTAAAAAAATGTTCTCTCCCCCCCCCCAGAGATGAATTCTGCCAATTGTTCCATTGTTCTATTTATCCATTAAATTCTTCACATTCTGTCACATTTAAGCCTGCTGAGTCTAAAACATATGGGCATCTTCCTTTAAGAAAACACTTTATATGTACCTTTAAATCATAAAATGTAAACTGCACATCAGGTTTGCAGTAAAACTCTGATTTAAGAATTAAAACTGGTGCAACAGAGTGAAAGTGACCCTTGTGGTTTCATTGACGAGGGAAGCGATTTTCTCAGAACAGAACAGTGTTTGTGCCGACAGCAGCAGAGTGCTTCAGACTCCGGCTGTAGCTCCTGTTTGGTGCCCACAGGGGGCAGTGTGGTTTAACCTGACACCACTGTGTTTTCTATCAGACAGGAAGCTTCATCTGAGGTAACAGCTGGATATTTAATTTACTGAGTCACACGGACGTTAAATAGACCTCAAAATAACAACAACAACAACAACAACACACATGTAATGTGGCCGCGAGAGCACAAAACACTTCACTGTATTTTATATCAAACTGTGAGTCTTGTTCCTTCCTGTTGGACGTTGACCTCATGATAAAACCTGCCAATGTCTTTCAGTTCAAGTCTCCACATTAGCCACATGAGGACAAAGATGAAGGAAGATCTTCACAATAACAACCTGTGAACGCTCGGGTGGAGGAGCTACGCTTCCACAAACCGGCTTAGCGTCAACCTCCCAAACCTCTTTCTGTCGCTGCGTTGCTTCTTGCAGGATAACGGGTGTATTTGTCCGGAGAAAAAGAAACCTACGTGACGACAACAGCAGAGACGCAGCTCTCACAGCTTCGTCACATGAACAAACACTCAGTTTATATGACATACATATTCATGGTGTTCGGAGGTCTCATCTCTAGCAGCTGCTCACCAGGTTTCCAACAGCAGCAGCGTGAAGTAAAACTCTTTTCTGGTTTTTCCGTCTCTAGAAAAAGCCGCTGTGTGTTTTCTGTTGGCTGTTGTCAAGGCGAGAACCAAAACCCGACTCCTGACAGGCGGCAAAACTCTCGTCGGCTCCAAATAAATGTTGGTTGTAACTCTACTGCGATCTGTCCTCGTCTGCTTCTGACAGCCCCCCCCTCCCCCTCCATCCTCCTCCCAACACCCCACATCTGACAGCTCCTCGGCTCTAATATCAGACCCCCGACCACGCCGACACGCCGTGTGTGTGTTGTTTCCTGACAGAGAGGATGTATTTGTGTGGTGACAGCTTCAACAGACGCTCTAATAAAGTACTTTTCTACTCTCTCCTGCTCTTGTTTGTCGTACTCAGCTCATGTGAAGTCTGCAGACTGAAAGAAAACAAGATTTATATATAAAAAAGAAAAGTTTCCACATGACTAAACCGTGGAGGTGCGCTTGTTTTAACTGCCTGGACGCACCAACAGCCCCAGAGAGAGGGGAGGGAGAGCAACGCCTCACTCCATGAAGTAAAACCAGATTTTGAACATGTATTATTAGAATATGGCGCATGATTAACCAGTGCATTCATTGTTTTAAAGGAAGGCTTTAGGACAAAAACATGACTGAGGAGAATAACTGATGGTTCATTCATGATTACAGGAGACCATCAGAGCCAAAACCTCCGCTGAGATGTTATCAGGGTGTCGCATATCATATAACCACCATGACCCAGTTAGTCCAGTATCCTCTCTCTGCTAGCTCGGTTTCTGGCCTCTTTCTGTCTCTGTAGCTGCTAAATGCTCCACTGTGTTCAGCAGAGTCTGTCTGCTGTCTGTGAACCAGGATAGATAAACCAGGACCTGAGAGTGAACCAGGACAGGTAAACCAGGAGCTGAGAGTGAACCAGGACAGATAAACCAGGAGCCGAGAGTGAACCAGGACAGGTAAACCAGGACCTAAGAGTGAACCAGGACAGATAAACCAGGAGCTGCTGAGAGTGAACCAGAACAGATAAACCAGGACAGATAAACCAGGAGCCGACAGATAAACCAGGACCTGAGAGTGAACCAGGACAGATAAACCAGGAGCTGCTGAGAGTGAACCAGGACAGATAAACCAGGAGCCGAGAGTGAACCAGGACAGGTAAACCAGGACCTAAGAGTGAACCAGGACAGATAAACCAGGAGCTGCTGAGAGTGAACCAGAACAGATAAACCAGGACAGATAAACCAGGAGCCGACAGATAAACCAGGACCTGAGAGTGAACCAGGACAGATAAACCAGGAGCTGCTGAGAGTGAACCAGGACAGATAAACCAGGAGCCGAGAGTGAACCAGGACAGGTAAACCAGGACCTAAGAGTGAACCAGGACAGATAAACCAGGAGCCGAGAGTGAACCAGGACAGGTAAACCAGGACCTGAGAGTGAACCAGGACAGGTAAACCAGGACCTAAGAGTGAACCAGGACAGATAAACCAGGAGCTGCTGAGAGTGAACCAGAACAGATAAACCAGGACAGATAAACCAGGACCTGAGAGTGAACCAGGACAGATAAACCAGGAGCTGCTGAGAGTGAACCAAGACAGATAAACCAGGACCTGAGAGTGAACCAGGACAGGTAAACCAGGAGCCGAGAGCGAACCAGGACAGATAAACCAGGAGCCGAGAGTGAACCAGGACAGGTAAACCAGGAGCCGAGAGCGAACCAGGACAGATAAACCAGGAGCCGACAGATAAACCAGGAGCCGAGAGTGAACCAGGACAGATAAACCAGGAGCCGAGAGCGAACCAGGACAGATAAACCAGGAGCTGCTGAGAGTGAACCAAGACAGATAAACCAGGACCAGAGAGTGAACCAGGACAGATAAACCAGGAGCCGACAGATAAACCAGGAGCCGAGAGTGAACCAGGACAGATAAACCAGGACCTGAGAGTGAACCAGGACAGATAAACCAGGAGCTGCTGAGAGTGAACCAGGACAGAGAAACCAGGACCTGAGAGTCACTATGAAGACTCAGCTGATGGTTCTCTACCAGAGACACACTGTCACTTCATACCTAGTTAATATAAATATCCATTATAGCCGTATAACTGTATTCAGTCTGTCAGTGGACATCTGAGAGCGAGTTCTTCACTGATGACACCCTCCTGTTCTACACTACAACATTCACTTTCACAGGAAGTGTTTCATTATGGACGACGTCCCTGTGAGACCGCCTGTCAACCTGCATGTCTTTCATTGTGGTCTTGACTTTACTTTACTTTAAACAGTTTCCTGTTTTATTAGGACGTGCCTGTTTGTGCTCAGCATATAACAACGTAGCATCATATAGTTGTGCGTAGTACAGATCATCTCTACAGACATGTCCTGGTTTGTTGTTGCATTAAATTTAATGAGCTTTACTCTTTTTTAGGGCGACTCTGTAATCTGGCACATTTCAAGTTGTTGTCACCATTTTTAGTCTACGGCTGTTTATTCGACTGCTTTTAGCTTCACACACAAACATTTCATCTTTATAACTTCTGATATTTCAGAAATAAAACTGAGCAAGGTCTCACTGAGGAGCTTTCTCTCTGATACTCCTGTAGGGACCTCCTGTCTGTCTGTCTCTCTGCCTGTCTGTCTCTCTGCCAGTCTCTCTGTCTGTCTGTCTGTCTGTCTCTCTGCCTGTCTCTCTGCCTGCCTGTCTCTCCGCCTGTCTCTCTGCCTGCCTGTCTCTCTGTCTCTCTGCCTGCCTGTTTGTCTGTCTCTCTGCCTGCCTGTTTGTCTGTCTGTCTCTCTGCCTGCCTGTTTGTCTGACTGTCTGTCTGTCTCCCTGCCTGCCTGTCTGTCTCTCCGCCAGTCTCTCTGCCTGCCTGTTTGTCTGACTGTCTGTCTGTCTGTCTGTCTGTCTCCCTGCCTGCCTGTCTGTCTCTCTGCCTGTCTCTCTGCCTGCCTGTCTGTCTGTCTCTCCGCCTGTCTCTCTGCCTGCCTGTCTGTCTGTCTCTCTGCCTGCCTGTTTGTCTGTCTGTCTCTCCGCCTGCCTGTTTGTCTGTCTGTCTGTCTCCCTGCCTGCCTGTCTGTCTCTCTGCCTGCCTGTCTGTCTGTCTCTCCGCCTGTCTCTCCGCCTGTCTCTCTGCCTGCCTGTCTCTCTGTCTCTCTGCCCGCCTGTTTGTCTGTCTGTCTCTCCGCCTGTCTCTCTGCCTGCCTGTTTGTCTGACTGTCTGTCTGTCTCCCTGCCTGCCTGTCTGTCTCTCCGCCTGTCTCTCTGCCTGCCTGTTTGTCTGACTGTCTGTCTGTCTGTCTGTCTCCCTGCCTGCCTGTTTGTCTGTCTGTCTCTCCGCCTGCCTGTTTGTCTGTCTGTCTCTCCGCCTGTCTCTCTGCCTGCCTGTCTGTCTGTCTCTCTGCCTGCCTGTTTGTCTGTCTGTCTCTCTGCCTGCCTGTCTCCCTGCCTGCCTGTCTGTCTGTCTCCCTGCCTGCCTGCCTGTCTCCCTGCCTGCCCGTCTTACCTCTTTGATCTCGTCTTTGGCCTGCTGCAGTTTGTCTGGTTTGTTGGTGAACTGCAGTTTGGCTTCAGCTTCTCGTTTCTTCTGCAGGAGCATCTGACTGTCCTGCCACTTCTGCCACGTCTTCATACGGTGGTCAAACACACCCTGCACACACACACACACACACACACACACACACACACACACACACACACACACGTTAATAAATGACTGCTGACCAACAAACACTGATCAATGACAGAAGAAATCTGTTTCTATTTATTATGAACTGTTGCATCAGCAGTGACTTCAGTTTTATTTTAGTTCATTTGATCTAATGAGAAGAAGGACTTTAAATCAGCTACACAGGGACGGAGACTTTATTCTCAGTGGGATGTATCTTAATATGAGAGCACGATATACATTTACATGATGTTTATGTGGTAGATATTATAAAACAGCAGGTGTAAATTGGTTGGTTGAGTTCAAATAAGGTTCAAACACATCAATAAAGTCTATAAAATACACCCCACGACTTTATTCTACTCTACTCGTCTCTACTCTACTCAGGTCTCGTTCCTACCTGGACTCAGGTGTCTGGTGTCCAGCAGCTCAGACAGCAGGTTGGATCAGTAATCCAGCAGAGCAGAGTTACAGTTATTGTGGTTTAACTTCACTGTCCTAAATAAAACCTAGTTTCCTCTACAGGGGGACTCGCGCCTCCGGGTCCGAGGCTCGGGTCCCGTGTTGTGGGCTATGTGTGAAGCGGGGCGGACGGCTCGTACCTTGACGGCGGTGATGAGGCGGACGTAGTCGCCCAGTAACTCTGAGAAGAGGTAGAAGTCCGCGTTGGCCTGGTCCTGGTGCAGCTGGTCGATCTTCTCCTCCACCTCGGCCAGCTGGGACAGAGCCCGGGACAGAGCCGTGTGGTCCTCGCTGTTCCCCAACATGGCCGCCGACTTGGCGAACTGCGCCGTGTTCACCGACAGCTCTGGAGAGGAGACGACGGGAGAAAGTCAAGAGCTTTAAAATGTGTCCGACAGAAACATTAATACAAATATCTGTTGTCAAAAAACAAACACTTCAACTTCCTTTATAGTGAACACTGAAGCTGGTGACGTCAGAGGCACCGTACCTTTCCTGTGGCACACCAGAGACTCCACACTGGCATGAAGCTTCCTCAGCTGAACGTCCAGATTCTCAAAGTGCTGCTGCTTCTCCTCAAACCACTGACACACACACACACAGAGACACACACACACACAGAGAGAGACACACAGAGACACACAGAGAGAGACACACACACACACACACACACAGAGACACACACACACACACAGAGAGAGACACACACACACACACACACACACACACAGAGAGAGACACACACACACACACACACACACACACACACACACACACACACAGGTTGGTGTGAAGTGTTAGAACTGTGTAACTAAAATACTCTGTTCTTCCTGCTTCCTTACTCCATCTTTTCTTCCTTCCTTTCCTCCAGAGACCTCCTCCTCCTCTCTGCTTCCTCCCACAGTCCTCTCCTCCCTCCTCCTCCTGTACCTCCTCCTGTACCTCCTCCTGTACCTCCTCCTGTACCTCCTCCCTCCTCTCCTCCCTCCTCCTCCTGTACCTCCTCCTGTACCTCCTCCTGTACCTCCTCCTGTACCTCCTCCCTCCTCTCCACTCTCCTCCTCCTGTACTTCCTCCTGTACCTCCTCCCTCCTCCCCACTCTCCTCCTCCTCCTGTACCTCCTCCTGTACCTCCTCCCTCCTCTCCACTCTCCTCCTCCTGTACCTCCTCCTGTACCTCCTCCCTCCTCTCCACTCTCCTCCTGCTGTACCACCTCCTCCTCCTCCTCCTCCTCCTCCTCCACTCACGGCGTCTGACTCGTTCATCTTGATGGTCATCTTGTTGACGGCGTCTGCAGCCTTGTTGACCATTCGGAGGAGTCCGGCGCTGCTCAGAGCCTGAGTGCTGACCGCCCGCGGCAACTGGACAACAAACAAACAAACAAACAAACAAACAAACAGATGAGCGGATAAACTGGGGAACAGACAGCTTTCCTGTCTCACTCTGTTATATTTGATGGTATCTGAGTGAGAAGACCCCCCCCCCCCCCTTTCCTGATCTGCTGTTGATGCAGACGTCCTCCACGTCCACTCAGTATAATGTACGTCTCCATGACAACAGAGTCAAAACACGTCGTCTGTTTCACACAGACACTGTCTGCGTTCAGTAATTACTCCCAGTTGCTGTTTTATTTCAAAGCATAAAATAAAACTTAACACTTCCTGCCCTGATGTTTCACATTAAAAGTCTTTCAGCAGCTTAAAGGGTCCCTCTTGTTTCTGGCAGGTTTTGTAATTTGCAGGAAGTTGAGTTTCATCGACTGACACAGATTGAAAAATGCACTTTATAGTGAATGTGTCTGATTCTACGGCTTGTTTCTGATTCTTTGACTTGTCTTTGTCTCTAACTGTCTGATCGTCTTCTCCTCGACTCTTTACTTCTGTTGTGTTCAGCTGCTTCTTCCAGTCGTCAGTTTGTCTTTTGAATCGTCGTCTCTTTTGATTCACAGCTTCTTCTCTCTCTTTCACCTTCCTGATTCTTCTTCTTCCTTCTCCTGATTTTTGTGTCTCTCTTGTTTCTTTGTCTTTCCTGCTCTGCCCCCCCTCCCCCCCACCTGATTGTAATGTCTCCCACGTTTTAGCTCCAATCAGATTTAATGCGGCCGCTTCATGTGCAGAGCAACTTTAACAAAAAGCAACTCAGAGCCTGAAAACGTCCGGACGTCCATCTGAAAATAGACCCATTTCTCTTCATTTTGGAAAAGTTTACTTTTTTCTCGGACATACAGGGTTTTCCTCTGATGCTGGAGCAGCCCCCCCCCCCCCTCCAATCTCATTTAACGGGAGCGGCAGCAGCCAGGGGACGTCCCTGGGGCTCTTGCTGACTGGGGGACAAGGGTAAATGAGTGGAGGCGGGGGGTAAAAATAGCTTTCAATTGCAGCACGGTTCCATTCTCCTCACAGCCCCCCCCCCCGCGCCTCTGGTTGTGTTTCATTAAGCGGGCCGGACGGACCGACACGCTCGGTCAAGCGTCCGAGTGATTCATCTGTTAAAGTCGGTGACACGAGGCCATTTATTCTGGACCCAACGACTGCCGGCTGCCTCCCGACGCAATCCCACCAACCGGGGGGGTGGGGTGGGGGGGGGGGTTCAGTTTGAGACAACAAAACGAAATGTTACAGAGGATTTAGTCTGAGTGGACAATAAAGCGAGGAAACAGGAAACGCCGCAGGCCCTTAAACCCTGAGGCAGTTTTTAGAGGCTCGGCTCGCTGACTCGCTGCTTTGACCTCGTCGGGACGTTTCGCTGAAAAAGAAGTGAAGAGATCAGAAAACTCACACGGAGTTTTTTGCCTTTTTTGCGGGTCGGTTATTAGTTTTTGCTCTGCATCAAACTGCATCTCTTCAGCGAATGTGCCACCCTACCAGACAGAGTCAAACTGCAGTTTGTCTGCAGTGAAGCACTGATGAAGAAGAGGTTTCTCACTGACCGTTAAAGGCAGGTTTGTTGAGGTTTGTCGTGTCCTGCTTCTACAGACTGACGCTCACGTGTTCAACACATCTGTTCACGTTCTTCCAGTAAAATGCATTTTGTTTTTGTTTACCTCCGAGCTCTCCAGAAACTGCAGGACGTCGGGATCCTTCAGCAGGATGGGATGCTTCACTGTTCTCATCAGATACCTGCGACAGAACACACATTGTTATGATGACGGTGATTCGTTCGTCTCCTTGCTGGTGGTTGTTGGACATCAGTGTCTTCTTTGACACGATTGGTCGCTGCCAGAACATTAAGACGTTCTCAGCTGTAATTAAAGAAGGCTGCTTCTTGTCGCAGCTCTGAAAATAAAACGGCATGTGTAGCTTTCCTCAACCCACAATCTCCTCACACAGACTAAAAAACTCAATACTGTTTGTTAAGAGATCCATTTTTTGACATATGTGAAAAATTATAAAATATGTGAATAAATAAGCTAAACTGGACTCTAACTGAGGGTATTTATTACTTATATTCAATACATTTATTTTTAATATTTATTAATTAAAATCAAGAAAGAAAAATAAAAAGTGTGTGTGTGTCCATCAGCGTGGAGTTCTGCATCTCTGACCTCCATCAACTGTCACTGGCTGACCTTCCTGTCAATCAAACACCATCAGTAAAGGGCAGCAGAATGTCAGCCCCGCCCCCCTCAGTATCACACACACACACACACACACACACACACACACACACACACACACACACACACACACACACACACACACACACACACACACACACACACGTGTTGTGATAACGACGTATCTAATATTTGTAGTTTAACCTTTCGGCCTTTAAAGTTCTGACCACGTTGGTCTTTATCACACATGCATGACAGCACGCACTGTACTCATGATTTGAATTACTTATACTTACTTATACTTGTACAACACAATACTGGTTTTGTCTGTTAAATTACTGGAAATCCTCCAGACTGAGCAGCAGAAAACTACCTGCAGCTGTATTTTCTTCATCGTACCTCTCCAGTGCCGACCTCCTCTTCTCCACAAACTCGTTGGACGACTGGTCCTCCTTCCCCACCTTCACCTTCGTCATCCCTGCAGACGAGGAGACGCTCATCTACATAACTGATTAACAAGCAGGACGACGACGGTCGCAACTAATTAACATAACACACATGCAAACGTTGGATCCATCATCACTGATTTTACAGACTGTATTGATTCTTTGTGTTATGTTAAAACAAACAACAGGAAACACTAAAAGATGCGACGTGTAGAGAGTGAAATGTCAGTTAGCAAAAGGTTTATTTGTGACCCCCCGGGAGCCCCTGAATTACCCTTACAGAGTCCTGGACCTTGAGAACAGTCAGGTCCTGGACTGCAGCAGAGGGGGTGTGTTGCGGAGGCTTTACTTACCCACAATGCTTTTCTCTGGTGCGGGGGGGACGATGTAGCCTATGTGCAGGTACTTGGAGGCCAGTTTACTGTGCAGACCCAGAAAATCACTGAAACGCCTTTTTACTGAAAACTCGTTACTCTTAAACAGAGAAACGGAGGTCTGGGCGAGAGACACAGAGACACAAAGAGACAGAGACACAGAGACATAGAGACACAAAGAGACAGAGACAGAGAGACAGAGAGACAGAGACAGAGAGACAGAGAGACAGAGACAGAGAGCAGTAAATCAAACTGAGGTCATGCACAGGCTTTGTAGTTCTCATTGTAGTTCTCAAATATTTAACGGGAGACAAACAGAAACTGTCTGAATGTTCACATTAAAGGACATGTCCACCTAAAAGACATCAGTGTATCAGCTCTCTACACGTCTCTGCTGTTTTCATGTCAGTCCATCACTTTGGTCCACACAGAAATATCTCAACAAATACTGGACTGATTGTCAGTCACTGTTCAGGTTCACCAGAGGACACATCCACCGACTCGGAGGCTCCACTGACTTTCATCTAGCGCCACCTGCAGGTCAAGGTTCCACATTATCCAACACTTGAGCCTCGGGTGTATTTTGATGTTGATGCTAACATTAGTATGCTAAGATGCTAAGAGTAGCATGATAACGTGCTGAACGCATGCTTTAGACCACTCTCAGGCCATCCTGGTGACCTTGTGGTTCAGGTTCCATGTAGCCGCAGTGTCCCCTGTTCAATTCCAGATGAAGGCTTTGACTGCATGTCCCCCCCCCCCCCATCTCTGTCTCCACTGTCAACTGTCTAATGAAGGCAAAAATCTAAAGTAAATGAATTAAGAACTAACATTATCGAATGTTTGCAAAGTTTGCATTAGCAAGCTATACCACTAGCATGCTAAATGTTACATAGCCAGTGTTAGCATGTTATTATTCTAATGTTAGATCAAATAAATTCAGTTCATTATTCATAGGCATTCACATGCATGCTAACTGACAAGACAAACAAAAACAACATGATACATTTAGGGAGTAAACGGACTGTGCTGGTGAGATTTAAAGTGGATGCTAACATACTATTGTTAGTATTCAGCTCAGAGTATAAAAAGTCCAGTTTACACTGATGAAAGTTGAGTCAGGAGATGTCCTATAATGGCCACCGTACAGAGGACACACTTTACATGATCTAAGAACAGCACAGGACAACAACTGTGTTTTCTCACCTTAGTCGTCACTTTGTAGGCCATGTACGCATTCATCCCATCACCTGGAACACACACACACACACACACACACACACACACACACACAATGAAAACACCCACACAAACAAACCCTGTCATGTGTGTTTAAACAGTATTAATACTCAGAAACAGATAAATAGGATAACTGATGCCTGAAACAGGAAGACGATCGGCTCAGATACCAAACTGGTTTAACTGGTTACGTGTTTCCTTGCAGCAAATCGTTGAGTCAGTTTTGTTTACTGTCTCTTCGTGACCTCCTCCATATTTACATAAAGGGACTGTCGAGCAAGTTCAGTCATTAACAGCTGCACGGCCGGCAGGATATGAAGAGGAGGTCCCGTACAGTCAGCTCTCATATTAATGGTTAATAACTTTCAGCTCCAAACCGCTAAATCATCAGTGTGTCGTTTGTTCTGTCCAACACTTTTGGATTATGGCCTGTAGTGACACCTCGGTGCCTGTAGGGGGCACTCGCGGGGCTGCAGAGCTTCAGTGTTGATCATCAATAAACCTTCAGCACAATGATAAAGTATGAAGACCGAGCGCTGACCTCTGTCACCGTCCACTCTGCATTTCTGCTGAGCGCAGGTGAAGAGATGTAAAATATCACCTCCAACATGTTAATAATCTTCAGGGAGGGGAGAGGAAGGACAGGGAGAAAAGGGGGCTGATGGGAAATGCAGTCTTAGTGTGTAGAAACACAAGCACTGACTGACAACTTCTAAATAAGGAAAACTTAAGTGTCAAATTCACAGACATGAGTGGGATTTCTCTGATCGTTCCTCGTCTGAAATCCACCTCTCATAGCTCCAGGACAATCCAGGACAATCCAGGACAATCCAGGATATTCCAGGACTACAGGGACGTGAAATCAGTGCGTACTCACCAACTTTCTCAGGGTCAGACACTGATATGTGCATGTCGAATGAATCGCCGCCCTCCTCTTCTTCAATCTGCAGAAAACAACGATATAACACTGTATTTGTCCCTCCACAAGTGATTCATGGGAATTTTCTGCCTTTTAATTTTTTGTGTGCGTGTTTTTAATGAAAAAATAAAAGTCTACTGCCTCAAGCAGCGAGCAGAGGAAGATAACAACCAGGACAAACAGAATGAGCCAAATAAAACAACGACATGGTAAAAAACACAACATACAAACTTGATAACACTTCACAGAACAGCTCGGTAAATTCAGAATAATAATAATGAGATAATATTTTAGCAATAAACACTAAAAATCTGGGTGATAATTCTGGTTTGCAGCAAAAAGCCTCCAAATCTGTGTGAACTTGGATTAAAAATAAAAGTAATTAAAGTGCTTCTTTGACAACATGCAACATGCTGGTGTGCGAGTGTGTGAGTCAGTCACCTCATCGAAGGAGGAGTGTGTGAACATGTCGTCGTGGGCGAGGCCGATGCGAGGGGTGATGACGGAGGTGGGAGGGGTGATGGGGGTGATGGCAGGTGACGGACCGTCAGACAGCAGGACGTCTCTCTCTGGACTGTCCAATGAAACCTCCTCTGTGGCCTCTGGGACAGTAACAGATTCAGCAAGTTCAAATCAATGTTTTTACAAAGATCAGATTCGTACATCATTACACCCGTGATGTACGGAAGGTTTTCATAAAGAAACGTCACATGTAGATTTGTCCACAGCGCCCCCTACAGGCTCGGAGAGCAGTGACAACTCCCACACACACGAGTGCAACTCTTGTGAGTGTGTCCATATTACTTGCTGTGGGCAGTGCACACATACTGTGTGTGTGTGTGTGTGTGTGTGTGTACCTGCGAACAGGTCCTCTGGATCATCATCAAACAGTGAATCCTGTTTGGGTCCATTCGAGTTGGTGCTGATGTCTTCAGCAGGTAGACTGGCTGGTTCTGGTCCTGACTACACACACACACAGACACAGACACAGACACACACACACACACACACACACACACACACACACACACACACACACACACACACACACACACACACACACACACACACACACACACACACACACACACACACAAATATGTCACTCCTTGTGCGGTGGGAAAAGGGAAACCAGACAACACGTTTGTAGGAAGTGATATTCAGTATCATGGATTATTAGTATAAAGACTTCCATCACTACTTATTATTTGGAATATATGACATTGTGTTTGATTGATTGTTACTTGCATTTGTCTGTTTCGGTGCAGTTTAGTGAGTTTCTTCATTATATGATAAATTCCTAGAGGTCTGGTCTGACCTCTTACAATCATCTCTGCATCTCTGAAGCAAACAGAAACCTCAGATCCTCACATGTCCAACAGCAGCTGAACATTTAAGCTTCATTATTCCAGATTATTCCACTTTCTCTGAGCTCCACAGCCGCTGAGCTGCATTATTTCACCGTCACAGCAAAGTTTCTCAACTTTCAGCCCTTTACAGAGGCGGTGGAGAGAAGTGGAAGCAGGGCAGCGGTCACATCTGTACAGTAGCTCTGCAGACTCAACATATTCTGCAGAAGAAGAAGGAAAAAAAAGCTTCCAGCAGCTTGTGTCATCCATCCTGCTGAACCGCAGGACTTCCTGCCTGCCAGCTGCTCCACAAACACTGAAGGTAAACTGATCGATCAGCAGCAGCGAGGACTGATCATGTGACATCACACCAACGGAAACAGACTCATGCTTCAAAGCAAGCCCCAGGAAGTGTGGCGGGGTTGCACGTGGGAGGAGTTCGCCTTCAACACTTTCTGCCAGAAGCCTCTCTTCTATTTGAACGGAAACATTAAAACGGTGCATTGATCAGCCTGTTGACATGAGTTTGGAATTAAAGGAGCAGTGAAATCCTGCTTCATAGTGTTATAAACCTCTGTGCAGTGTTCAAACTCACGGATCAGTTACTCAAACTGGAGCTTCGTGTGAGAACGGCTGAGAACTTCTTTAATTTAATCTCAGGTAACAACCGAACCCCCAGCTGGTGGACGAGAAGCTCCAGAGAGGAACCAACTATCATAACTCATCTTAAGACTGTCCTCCTCTGCATGTAGCAGTGGACAGTTACTGAATCACATGTGCAGAGTGTGTCGCAACTTTATCACACACACACAGTTTTATGGACTGGAGATCTTTATAAACATTTGTTACGAGTTGCGACCTCAAAGATCTGATTCTCCAATAAAGTGACTGTAAATGTTCGTGATGATTCACTGAAGGAAATGACTGGAGCTCGTTACATCATCGACATTTAAAATCCTGAATGATTTTATTCACAGTATCCTGTATTTTAGTCACAGGTCTTTCATTAAGGCTAATCTGCGATCAATATGAGGAAACATCAGCTACAATGAATTATGGTTTCGTAAAATCCTTCAGCAGTTTGAAAATCACACATCTGGGAATTTGACAACTTTCCATTTTCAACTTTACAGCCTGAAGAAAAGATGTCAGCATCTGTGTCTCGTGTAACACAACATTATAATGGTACATTTTATGATGATTGAATGAGTCCAGTATGCAGGTTTAACTTCCACAAGTAAGATAAAACAAACTGCTGACGGCTCCATGAGTGAAACACAAAGACCGAGTCTGTTTGCGGGTTTCAGATGAGAATAAAGCGTTTAAATCAGCCTGCAGGTGGAAGTTTCTCTGGTCAGCTTCAGTGTGAATGAAACCTTCACCTGCTGCTTCAGAGAAACACGTGAGCAGACGAAGACAAAGCCCGGCTCACAGCTGGAGACGAGGAAGAGGAGAGGAAGACAACGACGGAGAGATTTTGGCTGAGCGGACAGAAAGAGGAGAGGATGGAGGAGAGGAGAGGAAATGAGTGATGATAACAAGGAGCTTCCTCCCTCCTTACTCAGCATGCACACAGAGAGGTCAGAGGAAACACTGAACACACACACACACACACACACACACACACACACACACACACACACACACACACACTGGACAAACAGCAGGTCGAAACTCTGATCTGGATCAACAAAGACAACTGATATCTGCATTTAGGACACGTTGATACCATTAAATATCAAATTATGAATCTCTCACTGACCAAACTTTACTCATATTGTAATTTTTAATTACTAAAGTGTCCGAATCACATATAAATTAAACTGGGAACAGCTACAACAACCAGTGATGTCTAACCAGGAGTTAGCCACTCAGGCCAAAGTCCAGCTCAGAAGAGCAGAATTTAATCAGAATCTGTCTGATAGTTGTTGAGATCTTTCAGTCTGGACCACAGTGGACGGACAGACGGACAGACGGACAGACGCCGCTGACCCTGAGCTAAAACCTCTGCAGGAAATATCTCTGCGAAAAGAGACCGACAGACCGACCACATGAGGACACAACGGAGGAAACTCCTGTCAGAGCTGAATGATGCTGACACTCAAAAAAAACAGCAAAAGGTGAAACTGTAGTCGGGGGCGTCCTGCTGGCTTCTTTGGACACACAATCGCAGTTTATATCAGCGATGGTGGATTAAATATCGGAAACATCTGTCAGCGTAACACATTAGAGTTCAACGGCAGCACAGATCTCACCGTTGAGTCAACACAGACCGAACACCATCGCCCTCATGACTGGTGCTTCAGACAGCATCAGTTTTAGCTCGCTGTGCCTAATAAACTGGAAACTGAAGAGATGGAAGAGAATCTGCTTCACATTCCTGCAAACTGAGACACTAAAGGAGGAAACGGTCCACTTAACCCCAGTCCACCTTAAACCGCTCCCCCTGTGTGTGTGTGTGTGTTTACCATCCTTCATCTGTTTATTGGTCCTTGTGAAGCAGTGTGTCAGTCACACACACACACGTCATTGAAGAGTGCTGTTGTGACACTCGAGGAAGACAATCATCACCAGGAGTGAAATGTGCTGACATGACGAAAAGAGAAAAACAGGCCTCTTTGTGTGTGTGTGTGTGTGTGTGTGTGTGTGTGTGTGTGTTTCTGAGCTGAAGTTTCAACACAGTTGAAGAAGAAACTTTTTTGAACTTTTTTGAATAAAGATATTTTCACAGACAGGAGGTCTGACTCAAATCTTAAAGGGTCAATTCACCGACGCACTAAAACATTTGCATATTTCCCACCAGTGGTGTCTAGTCATGAACAGAGTTCTGGTTTTAGGAGCCAAAATATTTCCTCTTGTAATCTGGTGAGCTGACATTGCTGAAAAAACTGAAGTTGAGATATTCTGTCCATTCACTCATTCATTCATTTTCTGTCCCTGCCTCTTTCCATTTGGAGGGTCGCTCTCATGGGGCGGACTTAAGTAAACCAAGTTTTAAAAATCTAAACCAATAAAACTCCTTGAGAAAGTGACGTTCAAAGCAGAAGCTGTGACTCACAGAAGAAACTGCAGCGGTGCTCTGGTCCTACTTCAGTCCTACAACAAGCCTGGTTAGCTAACGCAAGCTAGCGTGAACACAAGAACGATTAGCTTCATGGCTAGCAGCTACAGGGATGCACAAGCTCACGTCCCGTCTCCTCATAACAGAGACTTTTAACTTCCTTTTAACTATGAAGGACATCAGAAACACTCATGTCAATAAGTTGTAGAACAATCAAATTGATATTTTTGTAAGGGAACTAACAAACAACCTTTTTAGGTATCAGAACTTATTTGGCAGCTGTATGCTGATCTATAAGAAAAACTTTTAGGAATAACTTTTGTCCAAAGAGGATTCCATCGTCATCCACAACTACTATTTCTACAAGTTGCTATCTGCAGATATTAACAGTGAGACGAGGTTCAGCTTGACTAAGTGGTCAGTATTCTGCTCGGCTCGCAGTATATACACCTAAGATCATCACTGTAAATAGATTTCCTTTGTTCCAGCCTTTTTTACACCACTATGCGCTCTTCCACTGAGTTTAAACACTGTCAGGACACAACTTCCTGCTGGATTATCTTTTTTTCTGTAGCTTCCACCATGAAAGTGCGATTTAAACAATTATTTTAAAGACCAATTAAACTTCAACCACTGTCATTAATTAGTTCAAATAAACAAAAGCATAAACACAACAAAAGAAGAAACTTTAATCTGTGAAATTGTCTAATTTTTCGTTTTTTCCGGTCTGCCCTGAATGCATCACCCACACCTGTGTGACTGTCACCTGACTGCAAGCAAACACACCTATTCTGCGTTTTTCTCTGCGCAAACATGACCCTCCACGGCTCCTGTAACTGTCGCTTTGAAGGCCACCGTTCGTGTTGTTACTCACAGCATTTGTGCGTTTAAACGGCTGTTTTTCTGAATGATGACAGTCCAGGGATGAATAAAACACAAAGAGGCTTCTACACACACCAAACCTCATTCAAAAATTAACCGTTTTAAAGGTGTCCTCTCTGCCTGCTCCCCCCCTCTAAGTTTTCATCTGTTGTCAGCTGGAAGCATCACACCCTGCCTGCCACAGCTCCCCTCGGCCTCCCTTCATCACCTCCTCCTCACCTCTTGTGGGGTGACCGGCTCTGGGAACAGGTCCTCCCCGTCCTCCAGCTCCTGGAAGTCGGTGTGCTCCGGCCTGGCTGTGTCCGCCATGTTCGCGTCGTTCCTGCGGTTGATGGTGATGAAAGCTAACAACTAGCTAACAGCTAGCTAACAGACACACACACCGACAAACAGAGAAAACAGTCGACTGACAGGGTGAGGGGAGGAGAGCAGGAGCGGGGAGTCAGGAGGTTTTCCCAGCTCTGTCATGTGACTATCTGGAGTCCTGATGGCAGCCAGAGAGGGGAGGAAATGGAAGAGGTCGCACTCTGTCGCTCTTTCCTGGTACCGCTAGTTTGACGCTATCTATCTATCTATCTATCTATCTATCTAAAGAGAAAAGAATAATTAAATAATTAAATAATTAAATTAAAGTAAAGGATTTTGTATTTTTTTGTTATTATATTTATGCATTACATCCATGACAATGTGCAGGGGGGCTCTGAGACAGTCTTGTAGACCATCACTTGGGAGATAAAAAGTTAGAGAAAATAAAATTACACAGGTACATTGATAGAAAATAGAACAAAATCAGAAAATTCTACAACTATTTGGTGGTAAGTCCCAAATTTCTTAGTGGGGTGCTGTTTAATTTGGGTTTTTATGGACTAATGAACTTATAAATATTTTTTCCTTTTAAATAGTTCATCACATCAGCTAACATGTTGCACACACAATAGTGTAACTTGTCCAAAATGATGGTGTCTCCTAAAACTGGATGATGATGATTGGTGATTGGACGATGACTTGATAATTGATAATCCATAAATCAAGAACAGCAGACCAACCTCAGACTTTCCTCAACTGATGTGAAAAATGTGTGTGAATCCTTAAACAACAGTGGTGGAATGTAACTAAGTACATTTACTCAAGTACGGCACTTACGTACAGTTTTGAAGTACTTGTACTTTACTTGAGTGTTTTCATGTTATGCTACGTTATACTTCTACTACACTACATTTCAGAGGCAAATAGTGTACTTTGTACTCTACCACATCTATTTGACAGTTGTAGTCACTGGTCTCTTTTCAGATCAGGAAATCAGAAATATTTATTATGACTCTTCACTGTGCCTACTTTAAGTTAAATTCTACAGCTGGTATGTATGGTGTACTCTGACTTTTGTCTGTGATATAATGATATAAATGGCTCTGTAGTGTTCAATAAAGCTTTTGGAAGAAAAAAAAAGGTACGATAGACGATCTTTGTGTCGTTTCAGCCGGATCATATTCAGCGACACACGATCATTTCCGTGAAGTTAGTAAATAAGTGGCGGCATCTGTGAACTGGAGTTTAACAGCTAAAACAGCTAAAACAGCTAAAAGGTTATTTTAAAGGTCGTTCAGAGAGTTACCGCTGCTAGCTAACCTTAGCTGCTAGGCTAACATGCTGTGTTAATATCGGTTCTGACTCCTAGCAAGGTTTAACTTTTACTTTCAGTTCTGTAGCATGGACGCTAGCATTGAAACAGCTAGCGTGGCCTCAGGAGAAGAGTACGAAGTCCAATTTCTAACCGAGGAGGAGGACCTGGAGGAGGAGGACCAGGAGGAGGACCTGGAGGAGGACCAGGAGGAGGACCTGGACGAGGACGTGGACGAGGACGTGGACCTGGAGCTAGCGTTAGCAGACATGACAGTGGAAGGTAACATCCTGTCGGTGTTTTACAGCCGCAGATTTATACAGGGAGTTACTCATATCTAACTTTATTGATTAGTTGAACCACTTTCTTGATATTAAAGGTGATCAGAGACACAAACTCGACCAGACCGTTTCCATATTTCCCGGAACTAAAGAGGAAGTTAGTCATGATGCTCCTGCTGTGGTGTGAACACAGATACTGACAACAACTAATTCACCAGAAGTGATTCATTGACCGTGGTGACATGATGGAAACACACTCACTGTGGTTAGTTTCTGTACTGAAGTTGAATTTGTAGGAAAACAGTCAGTTTTCAACTTCAGCTTTACATTTTTTTTGTCCAAAGAGGAAACTGGTCCGGCAGCCAGAACACACACACAGACTAAGACATAACACCAGTTGTACAAGAAAGACTAATCATCAGTCTGAGAGATGAACTCATATCTCACCCTGTTGGACTTGAATCTCCATCCAGAGGATGAAGAGGACAATGTAAAACGACTCGAGCCTTTTAAAGTACTTGCTTGTGGAAGACGTGAGACAGATCGGGCAGTTTAACAACTTTGTGATGCAGGTCATTTTCTCCTTTTTCTACTCTTGTTCACTGGTTTTGTTTCCTCTCCTAGACCTGCTGCAGAAGGTGCAGGCCGTGCAGACGGACTGCACGACGACAGAGTTGGGCGTCAACACGGAGCCGGACTGGGAGAACCAGGTGGCAGCCATGTTGGAGTACAGCTCCACCCTGACGGAGCAGTATGACAGTCTGAAGAGGACGCAGGACGAGGAGGAAGTGTCCCACGAGAAACACAAACAACAACTGCAGAAGAAGAAGGAGGAGGCCACCCGCCAGCACCAGGTGAGACAGACACACACACTCACACACTGTTTAAAGGTACCCTGTGGAGTGACACTGTGGTCGCAAACAGGACACGTTAACAGAAGTGTTTTCTACCATCTCACCGTGTTTTCAGGCTCTTCTGGACAAACTGGAGTCTCTGCGAGTTAAACTGCAGCTGAACAACTCCAAGGCCACCAGGAAGAACTTCTTAGCCAAGAAACAGGAAATGACGTCGGAGAAGATCAGAGCAGAGGAGGAGAGGAACAGGTAAAAACCAAGAAGGCAAAAGACAAAGGAAGGTGGTATTTGATGTGAACAGTATCGCTCAGAGGCCTGTTCATATGTAACCTCTGGAACAGTAGAGAGGCCTGCACTTAAAACCAGATGATATTAGTGGAAAAAATTATAAGTGGAAAAAAATATACAAATGTCAACAAATGTCATTTGTTAAAAATATCATACCAAGTCTTTCCTCCTCTCTCCAGGCTGGCCAAGGAGCTGGAGGAGAGCGAGAGGAAGCTCACGGCTCTCACAGAGGAGCAGAGCGAGGAGCAGCGGAGGTGGCAGGAGGAGCTGGACGAGCTGAGGCAGGAGATGGAGCGGGTGAGGAAGGAGGCGCAGGAGGCCGAGCTGCTGGCCTTACAGGATGAGATCGCTGCCGTGGAGAAGCAGAGAGACGTCGCCATGGCTCGCATCGAGGCCTGGCTGAGAGAGGTACACACCTAAATATGAAAATGAAAAAATCGTGATATAAAACCAACGGCAGACATGAATAACTGTCCAGAAAGACCAGACACGGAGCATGAAGCCCTGCTGCCACTCTGATGAGCTTGTGGTTACCTGTCCCAGGTGGGGCAGTACCTGAACTCTCTCAGGGTGGAGTTCCCACAGCAGTACCCTCATGAGAGGCAGAAGTGGGAGAAGAAGGAAGCTGTGGTCCGGAGGAACCAGGCCGAGCTCCAGAGCCGCTTTCAGGAGGTCCTGCAGCAGCTCCAGCAGGGTGGAGAGTTAGAGTCCCTCCCCAGGATCAACGTGCCGTCTCTGCCGCAGGTCCCCATGGTAAGACTCTTCTTCTGCGATGGTTTGATGACACCTGACTGGAGAATTAGCTCCACCCACTCTGTATCTCCATGTTATGTTGTTGGTGTCCCCGTGCGCTACGTGTGGAGGGAAACTACACAGTCCAAAGATAATCGAGTTATTACAGATTTAAAAAAGAGACGCGCAGCAGATGGTCACATTGGAGAAGCTGGAATGTTTCAGCTTCTTTCAATTAATCGATTATTAATATATATTTTATAATATTGAAGCTTCTTAAGGGGGTCTTTTTAAATCACTTTATTTAACTTTAGCTTCCACTTCTTTTCTCCACAGGCTGACCTGAGATTCAACCAGGTGATGCAGCCACTGCTCCGCCCTCAGTTCATGCCCCCCCCTCCTCCTCCAGTGAACCGACCCCCCCCTCCCCAGAGACACCCACACTATTACCAGCAACGGTACCAGCCCCCTTACCATCCCCAGCACCGTCACCGCTACCACCACCCACCAACCCAACACCAGTTCCAACCACCCCAACACCAACCTCCGTACCCGCCTCCGCCTCAGTTCCAGCCCCACATCAGGGCTCCAGTGAAGGTGCTGACTCCCCCTCTCAGCCTCTCCCCGTCTCCACCTGTTCAGCCGATCCACCCTGTGGTTCCTTCTCCGCCTCCCCCCGCTGCTGCTGCCACCTCCGCTCCCACCGGCAAACTAGACAAGGTTCTGGAGAAACTCGGGACTCGGTTCCCACAATGCAACAGGGCTCAGCTGACGTCGCTGCTCCAGCAGGTGAAGAGTTCCCGCGGTACTCTGGCTGGCATGTCCATGGAGGAGGTCATCGAGCAGGTCGGCCTCAAACTGGCACTGAACGAGAGGGCGGCCCCGGGGCCCATCGGTCGGCCCTCGCCCCTGGGCCCCATCCAGAGGCCGATACTTCCCCCGCAAAGGGCGGAGGCGGGTGGAGGTCAGGCTGTCGGGGCCCGTAAACTCTGCCTGATGTGCCAGAACCACGTAGATCCAGAGAGCCGCCACCCTCTGAGCTGCTCCCACACCATCCACAGAGACTGCATCAGAGTGTGGCTGCAGTCCAGCAAGAACAACTCCTGCCCCTTCTGCCCGGGGAAGTGACGGAGAACACCAGGTGGTGAAGCTTCACCCGTGACTCAGTGAATCAGTGCTATTCCAAAAGTGGCCGACGTGTTCGACAGCGTTGTCTCACTTTACAACAGATGGTTTTCAATAATGTTTTTTTGTAAAATACAACCGACAATAAAGATGGTTAAAGGAAAGTAAAGGATGAATTATTGAGGTGAATGAAACCGATTGATTTATCATTTACAGCAATGGAGAGCATGTTAGCAACACGCTAATTAAGGCTGGATACCTTGAAAAACAGTAACCTGAGAGATACTTCTGTCAATGCCTGAGTTTGAGGAATATATTTTCATTTTCTAAATATTTTGTATATACAGTGCATCAGTATTTATTGTCTTATCACATGCAGCCAAACAAGAACCTCGCCAAAATAAAATTGCCACTTATTGATTTTTTTGAAGAGAAGTGTTGAGGTTTTACACTCGGGTCTAATCCTAATTTTGATTCAATTTAAAGTCAATTTTTATTTATATAGCCAAATATGACAAATCACAAGTTTGCCTGGAGGGGCTTCTCAGTCTGTACAGCACACAACACGTCAAGTCTTTAGATTCAGATAAAAACATGCCAGTAGTTAGCATGTTATCATGCTAAACATTTATCATGTAACATTTACCATGATAGCATGCTAGTATGCTCATGTTTAGCATAAGAGTATGAGTGACTATAGTTAGGTAACAAGACACAACGTGTTCAGTAATGAGCTTTAGAGAATCAGAATCAGAATCAGAAACTGTTTATTGCCAAGTAACATACATTACAAGGAATTTGCTGTGGTCTGAAGGTGCTATTGTTTTGATAACAAATAAGTAGAATATAAAAGCTAAAATAACAATAAGAATAAAAATAAAAATAAGATAAGATAAGATAAATAACAACAGTGCAGTGACCAGAATAAAGTAAAGTGTCCAGTAGGGGTTGTGCGTTAATGTAACGCAGTGGGGACAAGGGTGATGTACGTTAATATAACGTATAGCTTGTGGTAGTGTTCGGGGGGGTGTCAGTGAGAGTTTGTCAGGTTGACTGCAGAGGGGAAGAAACTGTTTTTGTGGCGGGAGGTTTTGGTCCTGATGGACCGCAGCCTCCTGCCAGAGGGGAGGGGGTCGAACAGATGGTGTCCGGGGTGGGAGGGGTCAGCAGCGATCTTCCTGGCTCTCCTCAGGGTCCTGGAGGAGTACAGGTCCTGAAGAGATGGGAGGTTGCAGCCGATCACCCTCTCTGCAGAGCGGATGATACGCTGCAGTCTGCGTCTGTCCTTGGTGGAGGCAGCAGCGTACCAGACGGTGATGGAGGAGGTGAGGATGGACTCTATGATGGCAGTGTAGAAGTGAACCAGCATTGTTTGTGGCAGGTTAAACTTCCTCAGCTGCCTCAGGAAGTACATCCTCTGTTGGGCTTTCTTGATGACGGAGCTGATGTTCAGCTCCCACCGGAGGTCCTGGCTGATGATGGAGCCCAGGAAACGGAAGGACTCCACAGTGTCCACTGGAGAGTCACACAGGGTGATGGGGGCGGGTGGGGCTGCGCTCTTCCTGAAGTCAACAACCATCTCCACCGTCTTTGAAGCGTTAAGCTCCAGGTTGTTGCTGTTGCACCAGGTCACCAGGTGGTCAATCTCCCACCTGTAGGCAGACTCGTCCTCTCCAGAGATGAGTCCGATGAGGGTGGTGTCGTCCGCGAACTTCAGGAGCTTGACGGACTGGTGACTGGAGGTGCAGCTGTTGGTGTACAGGGAGAAGAGTAGTGGAGAAAGAACGCAGCCTTGAGGGGAGCCGGTGCTGATCGTCCGCGAGTCTGAGACGTGTTTCCCCAGCTTCACGGTCTGCTTCCTGTCAGACAGGAAATCTGTGATCCACCTGCAGGGGGGGTCAGGCACGTTGAGCTGGGAGAGCTTGTCCTGAAGAAGAGCCGGGACGATGGTGTTGAAGGCAGAGCTGAAGTCCACAAACAGGATCCTGGCGTAGGATCCTGCGGAGTCCAGGTGCTGGAGGATGAAGTGTAGAGCCAGGTTGACGGCGTCGTCTACAGACCTGTTGGCTCTGTAGGCGAACTGCAGGGGGTCCAGCAGAGGGTCTGTGATGGATTTGAGGTGGGACAGGACCAGGCGTTCAAATGATTTCATGACCACAGAGGTCAGGGCGACGGGTCTGTAGTCATTTAATCCTGTGGGCCCTGGTTTTTTGGGGACGGGGATGATGGTGGAGGCCTTGAAGCAGGCTGGCACGTGGCATGTCTCCAGTGAGGTGTTGAAGATGTCCGTGAACACCGGAGACAGCTGATCGGCGCAGCGCTTCAGGCAGGATGGGGAGATGGAGTCTGGTCCAGCAGGTGTTGGCAGGTGTGTTTCTTTTCTGCTTTTGATAGAGCCATGCTAGCTGTTTCCCCCTGCTTCCACTCTTTATGCTAAGCTATGCTAACCAAGTTATGATTCCAGCTCTGTACTTGACAAACAGATATGAGGTTAATGTCAAAATTCTCATTTCACTCTTGGAAAAGAAAGGAAACAAGCCAATTTTCCTAAATGTTGAACTATTCCTTTAATATGAAGCGTGACAATTTGAGATTATATTAACAGTCAAAGTCAGAAAACAGGAGGCTTCTTGCTAAACTATAATCCATCAAATACACATCTCTAATAATAGACATGCCTGCTGTTGCACTTACAGTATACACTTCACTATAAATACACACACACACACTATGAAGTCACACATACAAACACTCAGGCGGAGATATCAGCCCATGAAACAACCTATTGGCTTTTAAAGATTCCCCTCCAGGACAAACACTCACACACTCTCACATTCTCCCTCCCTGTGGACATCCCAGTCAGCCTTAATGGGAGCGCTGGGCGGTCGATGGGCGAGGTTAAAGGAGCCGTCGCTTCCCAATAAATATCAGAACACACACACACACACATACACACACACACAGTGCTGAAAATGTGTCTATCTGCAGTCCTGTGTGTGTGTGTGTGTGTGTGTGAAATAATGAGTGTGTATTTGTGGACTGCTTCCTGTTTACTGTCTGAACGTCCATCTTTCCTCTAACAAACACTCTCTCTCTCTCAGTTTAAAGGTTAGTCTCTCGGCCCGCTCTGACCAATTTTACAGGCAGCAGTGCCAATAAAAGCTGCTCCTCTCCCAGTAAAGCTGCCGTAATGAATGAAGAACGCTGCAGAAAATAAAGACAAAACACTGCTGAGGGTGGAGAGGTTGTTGGAGGAATGAGGGAGACTGTGAGGCTCTGCAGGAGGATTCGGCGGGGGGGGGGGGGGGTTCTCTCTGAGGGTCTCAAATCTGGCAGTACAAGTTGAGTTCAGTCAGGTTGTGTCTAAAAATGACGAGTGTTTAGCTGTTTATTTAATGTTTATCTGCATGAAAGTCCCTTCATCTGAACTCATCATGAGCCCGAAATAATAAAATACACGTTTCTGCTGTTACATCCTGCTGGTGGAAAAGAACAACTCTTGATTAATAAGCTGCAGCAATGTCACAATATTTACCATTTGATAGCAAGTGGCTGTATTTAATATTAATTTATTGGCTTCCAAACACACATGGTTGGTATCGATCACCTCATGCTTGTAAAGACGGCAAATAAGTTGAACTATTTCATCAAGCTCACAGCTGGAGTCAGGTAAAGACTGGGAGAAGGGGAATACATATGTAAAAACTCTGGTTTAGTGGAATAAATGCTGAAGAATATGATTGTGCTTACGGCAAGCCTTTATTCTACTGATAACCACAAGCTGACGATGCTGCTGTGGTTCTCACTCTTCAGTACCACTAACAACACACTACAGCGTAACATCGGCACTCTCTGGTTCCCTACAGTGTAATACTGGTACTCTCTGGTTCCCTACAGTGTAACATCAGCACTCTCTGGTTCCCTACAGTGTAATACTGGTACTCTCTGGTTCCCTACAGTGTAATACTGGTACTCTCTGGTTCCCTACAGTGAAACGTCGGCACTGTCTGGTTCCCTACAGTGTAATACTGGTACTCTCTGGTTCCCTACAGTGTAACATCGGCACTGTCTGGTTCCCTACAGTGTAATACTGGTACTCTCTGGTTTCCTACAGCGTAACATCGGCACTCTCTGGTTCCCTACAGTGTAATACTGGTACTCTCTGGTTCCCTACAGTGTAATACTGGTACTCTCTGGTTCCCTACAGTGAAACGTCGGCACTGTCTGGTTCCCTACAGTGTAATACTGGTATTCTCTGGTTCCCTACAGTGTAATACTGGTACTCTCTGGTTCCCTACAGTGAAACATCGGCACTGTCTGGTTCCCTACAGTGTAATACTGGTATTCTCTGGTTCCCTACAGTGTAATACTGGTACTCTCTGGTTCCCTACAGTGTAACATCGGCACTGTCTGGTTCCCTACAGTGTAATACTGGTACTCTCTGGTTCACTACAGTGTAATACTGGTACTCTCTGGTTCCCTACAGTGAAACATCGGCACTGTCTGGTTCCCTACAGTGTAATACTGGTACTCTCTGGTTCACTACAGTGTAATACTGGTACTCTCTGGTTCCCTACAGTGAAACATCGGCACTGTCTGGTTCACTACAGTGTAATACTGGTACTCTCTGGTTCCCTACAGTGAAACATCGGCACTGTCTGGTTCCCTACAGTGTAATACTGGTATTCTCTGGTTCCCTACAGTGAAACATCGGCACTGTCTGGTTCCCTACAGTGTAATACTGGTATTCTCTGGTTCCCTACAGTGTAATACTGGTACTCTCTGGTTCCCTACAGTGTAATACTGGTACTCTCTGGTTCCCTACAGTGAAACATCGGCACTGTCTGGTTCCCTACAGTGTAATACTGGTATTCTCTGGTTCCCTACAGTGTAATACTGGTACTCTCTGGTTTCCTACAGTGTAACATCGGCACTCTCTGGTTCCCTACAGTGTAACATCGGCACTGTCTGGTTCCCTACAGTGTAATACTGGTACTCTCTGGTTCACTACAGTGTAATACTGGTACTCTCTGGTTCCCTACAGTGAAACATCGGCACTGTCTGGTTCCCTACAGTGTAATACTGGTATTCTCTGGTTCCCTACAGTGTAATACTGGTACTCTCTGGTTCACTACAGTGTAATACTGGTACTCTCTGGTTCTCTACAGTGTAACATCGGCACTGTCTGGTTCCCTACAGTGTAACATCAGCACTCTCTGGTTCCCTACAGTGTAACATCGGCACTGTCTGGTTCCCTACAGTGTAATACTGACACTCTCTGGTTCCCTACAGTGTAACATTGGCACTCAGCCTTCCACCTGCTGTCAATCAAACATAGATACCAACACGCCCCTCTTGCCGGAAGAGCGGAAAAGGAGCATTTCAGATATTTCCATTTTTCTTAATTTTAATAATAAAAATTTAGTAACAATATGTTTACAAAACATGTACACATTATATTTGACTTCAAAAAGAGACAACTACATGTGATTTCAAGTGAAGCTTCTAGCCAGCTGGCTAAGGTGTTAGCAGTTAGCTCACCAGCTACAGTAATTCCCAATAAAGCTTCGAGCTCCACCTGCTTCACATGTGGTTGAACTTTGCTGGGCCACTCTGGTGAGACCGCGGCTTTAGAGGTGTTGGCTGGTGTATTTTTGCTCCTGCTTCAGTTCTGTTTTAAACAGAAACAAACTGTAATAGACCAGACACCTTAACGTGTTGGAATCATATCTGATTGTTCCTGAGACATTTGAAGTTCTGAGACTCTCACTGTGTCACCAGTTTCCACTGATATAAAGAGAGAAACGTAAACGAGACTCTGGTTCTCTGTATGAGAGAGAGGCAGCTGTTATTTAAAGACCATCGCTGATGAAAACACACACAGATGAGAACTTTTAAGAAACTTTCCAACACGTCGAACGTATTCAATACAGTGCAGAGTGAAGGTTCAAACAAAACCACATGAAGCAGCGAAACTACGACCCCTAAACTCAGACTGTCACACTGTGACGTCTGTCAGTCTGTAAACCCTACCTTCCCTCTCACCGCAGAGTCTGACCTGCTAACTGAAGTAGTGACATTAGCGGAAAAGTGAAATAAAGACAACTTAACTACAAATAAATCCCTCCGTCCTCTCTGTACAGTTTAAACTGTATATCCTAAACGATCTGCCGTGTAGCTGCAGTTTGCAGATGTACCTCCAGAGGTTCCTCTTAAAGATGGTCTGTATTGGTTTAAAACTACTTTTATCTCCTGTGCAGACTCACTGCAGTGGTTTTATCTTTTTGGCTGCTGTTATAGATCCGGCGGGGAGCGTCTCCAGGGTTCGGGGTATTAGTGATGGTCTGCTGTGTCTCCAGTGGATCCTGTGACAGCTCTAATGTCGGTGTGATTTACAGACCGCCGAACAAACAAGCATCATTACCGCAGCCTGTAAACGTGGGCCCGACCGACTGCTCCCAAAGTGGGGTCTGGGGACCCTCGGGGGCCCCTAAGAGGCTCCCGGGGGACCCCTCAGTGAAATGAGAGAGTTTTATTTGACTATTATTTCATTCAGGAGGAGATAACAGACTGAGTGTGAATGAGCGATCAGAGGTTTGAGTCTCTGCTGACGTCTTCTCACCGAACAACAACTGACTGACAAAATCCTCAAACTGGGAGGCTCCACGCTGAGGGGTCACAGCGTGGACCCCTACCGTCTGTTTAAAGGAAAGGTCCACTTTCAAAAACACTCAGCGTGCTGTTAAAAACCAGCAGCTGGTGAAAACATTCACTGTTATCAAATCATTGTTTTCTGTAACATTAATTCAACCTGTGTCCAATAAAAATCTACTTATTTCCAGAAGTTTTATTGATCAAGTCTTCTTGATTCCAGGGCAGCGAACCTCAATTATTCCTGCTTGTTCTAAGATACACTTCCCAGAAAATTAGATAGAATTAGATTACATAGATTAGAGAGAAATGACTTGATAAGATGGATATTTTTGTGATATTGCAGCAATTTCTTTCACAAAACAGAAACCAACCTCAGCAATAAACACCAGGTTTTGATCCAGATTTCTGTGACTTTTTCTGTCTTAAAAGTACCAAACAGTTAGAGAGCTGTCAAATCAAGTGAATTAAAGTCTGTACACACACACACACACACAAACAGTCTAAAAGCTGACTTCATTCAGTCTCTTTAAAATTCAGTTTAGAGTGGTTTTAGTTTTATGCAGCAGTCAGCCCAAAGTGAGTGCAAAGTAACTGATGACATTTAATTATATGATGATGAAATGATGAAACGACATATTTACACCGTATTGTGTTAATATGGTGAAAGGTCCTGCATCTTTACCACAAACAAATCATCTTGATAATTAAATACAGATTATTCTTCATCCGTGTCAAACTAACTGATATGAGAAAACATCACTGGGGGGGGGGGGTGAAATCACCTCTGACATTTCTCGTGTGTCTGCTGATGTTGGGACATTTTAAACACTCAGAGTCACTGGTTGTCCGACTTCAGTCCGTTTCCTCGGATGTAAAAACAGAAATGTAAAAGCAGCCGTTTATTAAAGAACGTGTTAGCTGGGAACCTCCTGCCTCCACACACAGCAACTGTTAAGAAATTGGGGGTAAAAAAAAAAAAATCAATCATCTGTTTGAGTTTAACGCTCGTGTGTTTCTGACATTTTACAGAACATCATCAACAATCGGCCTCGTCTCCGGGGCCACAAACTGTTTCTGCACTCACTGTCAATTACAGAGGCAAATTAAAATAAGACACCAGTTTACTGCAGGTTATTCATGATATGTGCTCTCAGTGTGTTGGTCCTCCGGGGACAAACAGTCTGAAGGCCAAACAAACAATTTAACAAGGTACCGCTGCTGTTTTCATGCTCAGAATCAACAAAATCGACTGCGTGACAGAAGAGCTAAATGCCAAACGGCTGCTAAAGAGCAAAACTGCTGCTGCTGGAGGTCTGTTAGTTTCTGCAGCAGCAGGTTAGAAACTGCAATGCTGCCCCCCGCTGACCCGGCAGGGGAACTACAGACCAGCAGACAGCAGCTCAGTTTACTGTCTTTACATCAGAACTCATCTAATATAACAATGAATACATCCTGATGACGTTACAGCAAAGAGACGATGAAGCTGACTCAGCATCGTCTTCTATTAAAACAGGTTTTTATTAATTTATCTGAATTTTTAAAACTTGACTTTGTCTTTGATATTACTTGAAATGTTTTTACCTACTTTGTTCTGTTCCAGTTGACGCCTTTTCTTACCATTTGATTTGATTTTATAATTGATTTTAATTCGCAGCCTTGTGTGACGCACTTTGTAGCCTCGGTTTTGAAAAGTATTTCACGGTTACAGAGACGTTTAATACTCCAAGTGATTCATTAGCAGAAGAAGTAAAACAACGGACAATTACAGCATGTGGAGTGAAAAAAAAAAAGAAGACATAAGAGATTTAAAAAAGCCAAAAATGAAATATATAATATATAAGAAACGGTAGATTGTCTCTGAACATTCAGCATATAATAAAAAAGACTGTGAATAAACAAATTTGTTTTTTCCATCATCTTTGCTTGTGTTTTAATGTTTAATTCTCGGTGCTCATTAATCACAGTCCGTCATTTACTGAAGATATAATTAGTTACCTTCTGATGAGGCGACTCTCTCCCATCATCATGTGTTAAACTCAACTAAACCAGTGTTTTCTTTTTGAAATATCAAAGTATTTCTTCTTTTGTTTAAAAGGTGTAGATTCATATGAAGTGAAGCTTCATGAGAAGTAGATCCTCTTGACATTCAGAAAAGGAAAGCTGGAGGTTAAAGTAAAGATTAGTCAGTCAGTGTAATCCAACTACAACAGAAGGCCGTTTTCAGAGTAGTGATGATATCTGTTCACCTGCCGATATCACTGCTGCATTATAAACACTGAGCTTCACTAACAGCAGAAACACACTACAATAAAGCCTCTTACTGTGATAAACGGCTGCGTGGTCACTTTCCTCTCACTGATATGAATTAAAATTAAACAGAAAACACAGACACACAATGAAAAAAATCAAAAACTAATGATGTCACAACCTGTGATCCAAAAATCAACTAAAAGGCAGGTGTTCTTCTACGGGAACACCAAGTTTGTTTGTATTAGTAATATCTGTAACTGATGTTATGATCAGCTCACAAACACACAGAATGCACCTTTTCAGATCAGATTTCAACTGTTCAATAAGACTGAAGCAAAAGAAAGACCCTGAGCTCAGGTGTTCCCAGATATCAGCAGTGTTGTTGTTGTTACTGACCGACATGATGGACAACACTATGAAAATAAAAGCTGTAATAAACAGGAATGATCCTTTCTTGGTCAGGACTCATCAGGTTCAGGTCTGAATGGTTTTGTTGCACAAATATTCGGGACTGGTTATTTTCAAATGTAATTTATTAAGACATGTCTCTCCTTGTTCAGCGGGAGGAGTGAAGGAGACAAATTCATGTTGGAAATGTGCCACATTAAGGCTGGAACATGTTTCTTCAGGCTTCATCGGGACATCGGGGGTCGTTCTAAGACTTCCACACGTCTGTTTCTTCAATACGAGTACAGATTTCTTTTGTTTTTGAGTTTAATCACCCAGTCACATCGTCAAAGTGTAGTACTCGTGTAAGTCCGCAACCTAATATTACCCATAACACCCTTCTCTGCATGGACCTGCAAAGAGAGTTTATGCCTCATTCTGGTGAATTGACATAAAGCAAAAATATTACTTCTGGTCTCGGGTTGGGTTCAGGTCTCAAATTCTGTCAGTACCAGTTGGGTTCTGACAAGTGAAGCCAATGCGGAAGTGCCTTAAACCTGCATCCTTTCTAATGGCCAGCAGGGGGCGACTCCACTGGTTGCCAAAAGAAGTCAGATTGTATAGAAGTCTATGAGAAAATGACCAGACTTCTCACTTGATTTATGACCTCAGTAAACATTTTCCTGATGAGTTCATGGTCTCAGACTCTCTTTTCAAGTCTTCTTCTGTACAGCGTGATGTTCATTTTGTAAATTATGGCCCCATTTAGAGTCAAATAGATGACAAGTCACTACCACAGCGACCTGTCAATCATGATAGCGGTGTTCAGTTGTACTAAAAGACGCTCTCAGAGTCGGCTGTTCATTTTTTCCAGTAAGCACATTCACAAGCTAACTTTGTTAGCAGTGACTTAGCATGGCATAGCCATGGCCGGTACAGGTAGGCGTGCATAGTGTCCTCAGGTTCTCAGATCCTCCACCATCTCGTCCAAATATGGTCACTTCTGGTTCCAGAAAACCAAGATGGCATCGGCCAAAATACTAAACGTGAGGCTTCAAAACGGTAGTCCACAAACCAATGGGGGACGTCACCGAGGCTACTTCTGTTATACAGTCTGTGGTTCCGATCTTAATTTTAGGCCTGTGCAGGACTCAGACCCCTCTAGCTCAGGTCCTGAGCTCCTAATGAAGGGACGGGTCAGATCTATCTTATACACTTGTTGTCCATCTGTAACCCGGCTGGATGGTCTATGAAAGGTCAGTCAGATTCACGCCACGTGATGCAGACAGGTTCGCCTCTTCGGTCGAGAGAGGACAGTTAATGAATGACGGACTCGGAGAAAATGAGGTGTTTGAAGTTTCGGGTCGTGATGAAGAACATCGAAGGCCAAGTTTGGCTCTTTGTAAGAAACAAGCTGAAAGACTCGTGAGCGCTCTGCTGTCTGTTTGTTGAGGCCAAAATGCAAATGCTGAGTTTGATCTGCATGTAAATGACACTCGTGTCCGTCTGAAGGCCTCCGTGGAAGACGAATGGTGTTTATCAGTCTGGAACCAGCGGCACTTTGACCAGGACGCCATCTAATTACTTTTTTTCTTAAAGGTTGTATTTATTAGTATCCATCATCGCTGTTGTTACATCAATTAATGCTGTTGACGGGCTGAGGAATTGTCACCCTCAGCCCCCTCCTTCCCGCCCTCACCTCCCCACCCCCCCTCTCTATCCTTCACAGGCAGAAGAACCTCCTCTCCTCTCTTTGGCATTAAAGGCCTGTCATCCCAGCATGCCGCGGGGCCCCCGGCCCCAGCCCAGCGGTGTCAATTAAATTTGATTGACTGAGTAAAAGAAGCACACAAATAAGCCAAAACAACAGACACAAAAATCTATACATGACTCCTCCACCCCCCCTCCTCCACCTCTCTACCCCCCCACGCTGGCTGTCAAATCAAGCGCTTGTCTCGTCCGTTTTCGTGGCGTGTGCCGCGGACGTCCGCCGCAAGACAACCGCCTGTGTGTGTGAGCAGCAGCGCCGGCCAAACGCACCGCTCGTCCCGTCTGCCTCGCCGGCCCCCCTAGCCCCCCCACCACCAAACACCCCCTCCATCCACACAGAGAACCAATTAGCGGCTCTGGAGCCCCGTCCACGCTGCAGAGCAGAGGCCCCTGGGTATCGACTCAAACTGTTGTCCAATAAATGAGGTCTAATTTATCAGTTTAACTTCACCCCCCAACCCCCCCCCCCCCCCCTGAAAGAAAAGGAGGAAAGAGGAAGAGAAAGGGTGGGAAAAAAACAAAACAAATAGCTCTTGTTTTTTGTTACATGACCTGGCGAGGAGTGAAAACCCTGATAAATGCTGCGTTCTTCACACTTCACATCGTCGTATCTCTGTGTTGTTTTGCTAATTGTGATCCAGCGAGCTCATGTTTCATATTCGTGGCGATGATTGAGGGACGCTATTAGAGCAAACCCCATTAGGCTCCGTGGGGAAGCAGCCGGCCCTGCGTGGGAACCATCAAAGCCCAATTTGCTACCCAAACGCCATAAATCCTGCCCCGTTAAGTGACTGTTTTTGATGCCGCAGAGGCGCCTGGAAATAAATATACGCTCCGTTACGTATCGTCCATTAAATTACCAGAGAAGCACAATTCACACACGACATCCATCTCGATCAGTGGTGGTCAAAAGTGGGGTCCAGGGACCGGCAGAGGGCCTCTGACAGTGTTGGAGGAGGTCTCAGTGAAAGTAAAGACAGCTTCAGTTGGCGAAACTGAAAACTTTGTGTTCAAGTTTCTCATATCACAGTTTTTGGTTGAGGTTCAGGTTCTAGTTTAGGACTGAACTCACATCTGAAGATATTATGAACCGACTCTTCTGATTCTGCTCAGCTGGCTACACACAGCTAGTAATGTTGAATGATGTGGAATATGTAAACAAGTCAGTTTAGGCTGCTGAACGTTTAGTGTCACTAACAGTCGGGAGTTAAGAAGCTTTTAGCGTTGGAGCCTGACTGAAAGCACCACTGTCCGCTCAGGTGGAGCTCACAGGAAGTTCCTCTTTGGTTACTGCTGTCACGGTGTGCGCTGAGCTGGTGACCTCCAGGCTGAGTAACTGAACCAAACAGACTCACTCACTCTGAGGACAGTCGGGGGCAGCGCCATGACATCACTATGACATCACTAACATACCAGAAACATTAGAAAAACAGAATGAAACCATTCGAATCAGCACGATTCATAATTTCCACCTGTATCAAGTAGATCTGCTGTCTACTGTTTTTTTACTCAAATATTTAAGTAATAAAAGTAAATAAGAAGTAAAAGTACAAACGTGTCTTTACTGAACACTCGGGTCCATATGAAGTCTCATAGAAATGAACTGAAGACCAGAGACCTCCTGGAGGACGGAAAGAGGCATTAAAGGACGTGTTATGATTTAGAAATCCATCAGTAGTGTAAAGTAGAGAGTGATTTTAGTTCAAGAGGAGAAAGAAGTCATGACTGTCAAAGACCTTCATCAGGAAACAGCAGGAGGTCAGTAAAGGATGCAAAAACACTTGTATGGTGCTTTAATGTCCAATAACAAAGGTGAAATATTCACGTGATCATGAAACTCTTGTTCAACATCTTCAGTTTAAAAATCAGAACATTTATTTGCTCAAAGTTTATTTCAGCTTCAGTAACAGAAGGACAGGAGAGCAGCCGTCTGTCCGTCCACGCTGGTCAGTGAACAAACACTGACTCCGGATCAGACAGTCTCCTCCAACATTCACCGATATTGCGTCTCGTTTTATTCTATTTATTTTTTGCATTGAGAGTCGATGCGGCAACACCGTCCGTCTGAAGAGTTCATTAAAGACACAACAAACAGGTCAAACAGGGAGAGTTTCCTCCTGAAGGAGCACTTAAAGACAATAAAGACACTTCAAATAAAACAAACTGCATTTCAGAGACCGCCTCACCGACACGACCAGCCCACAGACAGAACTCTGTCGAGGCAGTGGGGCCGGAAATGTTCCCGACAGCTGCAGCCAAGTTGGGAAACATTTGCTTACACTTTAAGTCTAGACTTCTGGAGTCTAAATCATTATTATGAAAATACAGACCGTGTTCTGTCATTTCAGTTACATTGAGTTTAGAATTATGTGTTGATTTCCAGAGAAAAGCTCCCTTTAAAACAAAGTAAATATCTATTCATATTCATTTATTAATAGAAAAGATATTCTTTAAATATGTTGAATTATTTTCTTTCCTGATTATAAATGTGACATGTTTGCATGTTCAGCAGAAATTCATTGGACTTAACTGATCACAACACAAGTTACAGACAGATCTGCAGAATAACATCGACATTAAGACCAAATCTGAACATTGTTTACTTGTTTGCTGCTCCTACAGAGTGAAATGACTCTTTACTGGAATCACTGGAATTTAACTGTATTTAATTTCACCCCTGACATTAACTGGCTGTGAAGTAAAGATGGAAGTTTTAACGCTTTCTTTCCACTCAGCTCTCTGAGTTATTCAACAGTATCAGCGGTTAAAAGAACAGTCCAACATTCTGGGAAATACACTTGTTTGCATTAAACCGAGACACACTCTGTCCATAAGTATGTGGACACCTGGGTCCACCGAACCGGAACACCGACTGTGAGCCAGACCTGATCGGCCGACACCTGTGGGCGACCACGAAGTGTATCTGTACTGGACGCAAAGACATGAAGCTGCTAATCACGTCTCACCTGACTCGACTGTTCCTGTAACCAGTCAGAAACAGGATGCAGGTAAATCCTCCAAGACTCCACTGCCTCAAAACCATCATCATCATCATCATCATCATCATCATCATCATCATCATCATCACCTGCAGACTCAACAACAACAGCCAAAGAGTGTGTAAACCTAAAAACTACAACAAAAAAAAAAGGTAAAAGGTGTAAACCAGGTGAGGAAACTGCACAGCAGAATCTCACTGATCCAAAACTACAGAAGTATAAACAGACGGGAATGTGTCCAACAAAGATGTTCCGCTGCATCACAACCACAAACCGTATTTCTATTAACATAAACATGCATCAAAATAATGACAGACGTGATCCAGTTTGTCCCAAAGCTACAAGTCAGAGAGCCGACGCAGCTCAACTAAACCTGTTTCACTTCAGTGGCTAAAAGGAATACTAGGACATTTTGTCTTATTGGCTACCTCAGTTAAAGACGTCTCCGAGGTCAGTCCTGCACAGACATGACACAGACATGACACAGGTGATATGAATGAACCTTCTCATCAAACTCTAGAAGACAGCACATCGCTCCGTCCAACACTCTGGACCAAAGAGACCAACTGACAACTTCCAGATTGAAATGAATTGTTTAGTTGTTTTCTGATGAACCCCTTGACCTCTCCTCTAGCGCCACCCTCAGGAACCTAAATTACAACATGTTTGTTCTGTCTGGCCTCAGTAAACAGGGAGGTGTAATGAACACTGCAGCCTCTTGGGGCTGCTAGTGAGGCTTTAGTGTCTGTGTTCACCATCACCGGGCCAGAAAATGAGCAAGGATCAATCAGCTGATCAACTGATCACATCTATACAGTAGCACTTCTAACCCTACAATGACCAAATGAAAGCCTGATCTCCCGTCACTCTGTGCACCTGTTTGCGCTGAATGTCTCAGAAAGTGGTGAATTAAATGTTTCTGATATCTGTAACAGTAAGAATCTGTAAACATGTCATGTTGCTATATTCAGTGTGGCACATACTGACACACTGGACTTTATAACGCTGGATAAGAGCATCAGATTACAGCCTTCGTCTTCTAGTTTCAAGCTTCGAGTCAACGTTCACCTTCTCCTGACAGCTGGATCAAACCTCTGGAATGACAAGTTTCAACTTCTTCTTGTTTCTCTTAAAGTCCATGTGACGGTTCGTCAGCCGCTGTAGAAGGTGCATCCTCTAAACAAGCACATCACTCGACTAACGTCTACGTCATGCCAAACATACTGCATAGATAATAACCATGGAAACAAAAACAAATGTGTGGAATATGATGTGAAATTAAAAAAGAAAATTAAATACTACTACATATACAGTGGTTTTAAAACGATTTGTTGTGCTGGTGCACGTTAACTACGTGCATGATTATAACCACATTTAAAACATTTCAAATCATATAACCGTGTGCATAAACATAAATACTAATACTTCATGAGTTCATCTTTAGTGTAGAGTACAGTAACAGTACAGTGGCCGAGGACCAGAAACCTTTAATCTCCATTTCAAGATTCAGTTTTGACACAAAAGAAGTGTGGAAAGCTTCTGTAATCAGATTCAACACCAAACTAAATGTGACAAAACTGAAAATGTATGAGAAGTTGTATTATGGAGATGTGAGGTTTCTGCAGGACACTGATCAATACACTACTATCCTTCAGTCTGTCAATAAAAACAAATGCTTCTGTATCATTAAACACAGGCTCCTCTCATTCACCCTGTAGTGACTCCGAGTCATCCAACAGTAGCTGAGACGCTTTCTGCCCTCAAACTGTTTACAGGCATCGAGAGTGAAACGTCCGAGGCAAAGAACATGAGAAACTTCAGTCAGCGAATATAAAAACTCTTCAGCTATCTTTCACTGGAGCTGACATACTCAAGGACAACTGAGCTGATCGTAAGACCGTAAGAAAGTGTTTAAAGCTCCAGAAAAAGATTCTTTTGTGTAAAAAGAGCAGACTTTGACAGGGACCTTTAGTGACTAATTGAATAGTGGCAGTAACGTGAACGAGGGATTATTTCACTTTGAACAAATACATGAAGTCTGCTGTGTTAAAGGGGACAAACTGGCAGGATGACAAGTCACAAACACACACTGTGGGTTTATAAGACCTGGTCCACGTCCACTCGGAATCAGCTGATGTGACTGTATCCAAAGCAAATACAAAAAATAAGCCAAGTCAGCTTTTGAAATAAACAAACCACAGCTGGTTCAGTTATCTTCCAACGACCACAGGTGTCTGTGAAGTGTCGGGTGGGTTTGTATGCTGCTGTACTTGTTAACCCTTCAATGTCTTGGCTATGTTTGCTTGGTTTTCACTCTTTATTTACAGGATAGTTACGTTGCTATGTTTTGAGTTTTGGCACTACAGTTCCCATGATACTTTTGGTGATGTAAACAGGAAGTATACTCAGCTGTGGGATCCACCTGAACACTGTTTTTAGCCTATATATGTTCGCATTTGAGGTATTTTTTAATAGGATTTCTGAGTGGACATCGGAGATATGACTGGAAAAAGTGAAGTATCTGAATTATTCAGGTTTGACACATTTATGAGGTACAATTAATGGCTACAGATTTCTCATGTTGGCTGCCTTGCCGTTTGCTCTTTGTCGTGGTCTGTTCGTGATGTGCTCTCTGCCCTTCAGTAGGCACCAGTCGGCTAAACGTTACTGGTTTTGCTCTTGCCCTTGGCTCCTCCTCCTGGGCTGCCTTTACTCTCCGACTTCCTGCCAGGTGAGTTCTGACAGGTGGACGGTTTAACAGCAGAGCCGGACTGACCACCACTGTTGTTGTTGTTGTGGTTTGCGTTTCCGCTCAGTGTCTCCATGATGGAGCGGAACGCCCCGAACGGCCGCTTGCTTTCAGAGCTTCCTGTTGGAGTCCTCTCCTTCCCATGATGCCCTTTGGTCGGCTCCGCCTCCTGATTGGAGCTCTTGTGGACCTGCTCGTCGAAGGTGACCCTCAGTTTGAGGTTCTGAGACGTCTTCCTGCGAGACGAGGGCGACTTCAGGGCGCTCTTGGGGCTGGTGGCAACTTTCTGGCCGTTGGCGGCGTCGTGGATGTCGCCGGCAGCGTCTGGTGTTTTACCGTCTGCGGCCTCGGGGTCGCTGGAGGTGGGGGAGGGGTTGTAACCGCCGCTGTCCACCGACTTCGACCCACTGAGAGAAAACGCCAGCTTCTTCTCGGCTGTGGAAGAGGAGGAGGAGGGGAGGTGCTTCTTCATCATCAAGTTAAGGTGGTTTGACACCGGCTCCTCCTCTGTGATTGGCAGGTGGGACGGCCTATCAGGTCGCAGCGTGTTTGAGGCCGAGGCTGCTTGACCTTTACCTTCCTCTGGTGGATAACCGTCCGAATCCGATTCACTCAGAGAGCGCTGCATGATCTGTTTGAGTCTCGCTAGTTTGAGCTCTCTCCTCTCCACCAGCCCCGTCCTGCGGGCCCCAGAGGCCCCAGAGGCCCCAGAGGCCCCGGGGCCACAGGGGCCATCTCTGCTCAGGCTACCCGACGGAGCCAGCCTCTCCCTGGAACACAGCGTGTCTGACATGTCCTTCCCCAGCAGCTGCCGCAGCACCGAGTCTGAACCCACCCCTCCCTGACGAACCAACCATTGACCGTCGCCCGGAGTCCCCTCTGCTGTCAACATCATCTCTGGCCACGCCTCCACTGAGGGCTGATGGGAGCTGGAGTCCAGAGAGGGAGACAGAAGTTATCCTGTTATGTCCTGAAGTGTTACACTGTTATCTGTGTACGTTGTTAATGCTTTTAATCATTACCACGACTAAGACATTAAAACACCTGCTACTATTACTACCATTAGCACCATTACTGCATACTAATACTACTATTATGAATAGTATTACTTGACTTACTACCACGATTACATTTAGCACTACTGGTGCTACCACTACTGCAACTCTTCCTGCTGTTACTACTACAGCTAGTACTGTATTATATTGGTAATACCAGTTAAGCAAAGTTGAACTGTGAAATAACCTTACAGTTCTATTATTGTATTTAATTAAATAATCAAATTCATTTCTACAAATGCAGTAATTGTAATAAATAATACAGAGTAGACCTGAAGTCCCACCAGACTTCTTGGCCTGCTTGTCTTCCACCTGTAAACCCCACTATGGAGCAAAGCCTGAGTGCTGGTTCAGGTGCTGTTTTGTGCTGCTCACCTGAAAACTGCTGTAAATGCTGCGTTCACTTGCTCTCACTACTGCTGCTCGTATCTGAGGCTCTGAGTAAAAGTTCTTCTCAGTGGAGGTTTCCATCGTCACTCCCCAAACTGAGACTGGTGCACTCTTGCGGGGGAGTGACAACTATCGCTATGGCGATCACTGCGCCGTTTTCCAGCACTGACACCGACAGAAAAGCCGTATGTCCGACCTCGACTTCTCTTTGTCAGGTGATAGCTTGTCTTATTCTGCGGTCGAGTAGCGTCACAATGAAGAAGAAACGTATCGTCGTATAAGAAAACACCTACTGTGTGTGTGTGTGTGTGTGTGTGTGTGTGTGTGTGTGTGTGTGTGTGTGTGTGTGTGTGTTACCTGGGTGATCTGGAAGGTGTCCCCTCTGCCTTGTTGGGGTCCATCAGTCTCTGCAGCTGTTTCTGTAGAGTCATCCTCTCCGCTGCCTGCCTGCGTGACAAACAACAATGTAAGAATAACAATAACAGAGAAATTACAAAAAAAGTAACTGAATCTGAAAAACTTCAACAGTAAAAGTAAAAATACTGTAACTTACTCGTTCAGCTGTTTGGTGAGTTTAACAACCTGCGAGGCCAACGACATGCAGGTTTCCACGACGACCAGGTACCGAGCGCAGGTGGTGTGTCCCTGCCGCTCGGCACTCTGGGAAGGCCGCTCCCCCTGCTGGTTCTGGACCGTCACGTTCGAGCCGTACTCCACCAGAGTCTGGATACACAGACTTAAACCATTACTGCTCTGAGATCTGGCTCTTGGCAAGATTGACATGATGATGCTTGTTTCTAAGTAATAGAAACATTATTATTTACAGCATTAGCTCTATTATTAGTCCTTCTGCCTCTGTAGAAAGAACCCAGCCCCACAGTGCAGATCTACCGGGCTCTGCTGACAAAAAGCAGCTATTTTATCTAAAACAGATCATTAACATCACTATTTTGATTGTCGGCCTGGCTAGCCAACAGGAAGCAGACGAGACTGATAACATCCGCCTCTCCTTCAGCCGGGTGTGCCACCGACCAGGAATAAAAAAAAACACAATCAGCTGCAGGAAAACCAGCTTCAGATGTAAAACACGTCTTATGATAGATGTTTTGTCATGATAAGTAGGAGCAGAGTAGCTGAAGCAGACGTTGATGGTTTGCATTGTTGACATCATAATATTAATCATGTAAAGATGTTCATCACATCTGACCCAGCGTGTGATGTGATCTTGATCATTCCCTCTGCACAACGCGTGATGGAAATCAGATGTTGCTCATAATTATAAGATAATAAGAAGGATTAATGTGTCCTCTGCTCCTTAGCTGTATGACCACGGTGCTATCAAGGTGTCAGCGATGGGGGGGGTGTCAACAGACCACAAGGCCGACCACAACTGGCTGAGAGAGAACAGCACATAGTGAGTACACACCTGTATACAGGTGAGGTGTCCGTACTGAGCGGCCACGTGGACGGCAGTGTTTCCGTTCTGGTCGACTTCGTCCAGAGAGATCGCCTGTTCCTGCATGAACTGAAGCAGCCACAACAAGACCTTCTCCTGGAGACACAGACAGACGTTCTGAGTTAAAGCAAGTCTACCTGCCCACCCTGCATGTGATGTGCATACACGTTGCCATGGTTACAGACTAATCTTGAATAAGCTCAGGCTGTATCGCCTACAACATGATGAAACACATTTTAAGACTTCTCCAGACTTCTCAAGGACCTGTGGATATTGTACCTCGTTGGTGTGTATTTGTATTTATGTGAATGAGTGTGTGTGTTTCTATATATGTGTGCGTGTGTGTGTGTGTGTGTGTGTGTGTGTGTGTGTGTTACCTGTCCATAGCGGGCAGCGTAGTGGATCAGACTGGGATGTTCTCTGGTGCAGCTCAGCTCTGCGATGGCTTCTGTCTCACTGACCATCCACCTCACACACTCGAGATGACCGTTCTGCAACACACACACACACACACACACACACACACACACACACACACACACACACAGTTAACATGTGAGTGAGGACCAGGTGGTTGGAAATCTCTCATCCCATTAATCTGAGTGAATAAACAAAAGGCTTGTTGATAAGAGCCAATCAGGACTCAGCTGCCCAGCTTGTCTCTAGATAACACACTTCCTGTCTGGCAGCCAATCAAGAGCCTGGTTTCCACGGCAGGGCAGACAAAACAGGAGCTGCTCAGCGTTTCACTTTCCTCGGTTTCATTCCAGCGACTCATTTTGAACATCCTGCTGCTGCCAACAGAGCTGACGTAGAAGTTTACATCATTCTATCAGAAACCTCCATCTTAATACTCTATGACCTCACTGACCAGCTGCCAACAGTCAATCAAATGTCTGCATTACAGATGTTTTTCTTCTCCTTCAAAAAGGACAAATGTTTCCACCTGCAGGTGCAAAATGATTGATGATGATAAAATCATTTTAAGCTGAGCGGGAGGAGATATATTTACATCAGACTGGATGAATACGCTGCTGCACAATAAACACCCATTCACATTTTATATGCAAATGTTAAATGAACAAAGATCTCATGGGTTATTTAAACTTCCCAATCCTCTAAACCTTCTACACACTGCGGCCACTTTACTAGGCAAGTTTTACTGAAAGGGGGTTTCTAATATTTTGCCCCCCATGGAAAAAATACTGGAAACACCTTTCAATATAATGCTCTCCTATACAACCTCAATAATGTCAATAAAAAGTAGAATTACACCTTTCTGAACTGTAGAAACGTTGTTTGAGTGTATTTCATGGCGGAGCTGTGGTGCTGGATTGCATGAGATCGTACAGGTGTACCTAATAAAGCGGCCTTTTATTGTTTGACATTTCCTTTCCACAAGTTATGTGACGTCATTGTCTCCCAGTTTCAGCTAAGATTCTCCACTGAGACTCAAGTGAGGAACAACTGTCACAGCTGTATACACGCATCCTTTTTCAGTGTCACTAAGTACTTTGAATAGAATAATTCATTCTATAAATACTATATATATATAATAATATATAATAAAAATATGTTTATTAACCAAGTAGAGTAGTAAGTATTATGGAATCCTGTGTTTGTCCATTTT
Source organism: Enoplosus armatus (assembly GCF_043641665.1). NCBI lineage: Eukaryota > Metazoa > Chordata > Actinopteri > Centrarchiformes > Enoplosidae > Enoplosus > Enoplosus armatus. The sequence continues at coordinate 1,384,728 of NC_092183.1, read as the reverse complement.
AAAAAGTATTTTTCTGACACACACTCACACTCACACTCACCTTGACTCCCAGACCAGCAGGGGTGAGCTGCTGGTTGTTGCGTTCGTTGAGGCCGTCCTCCCCCATCAGAGAGGTGAGATGCTGCAGACAGTCGGCGTGACCCTGACAGGCCGAGATGTGCAGCAGGTTGTTCGCATCCTCGTCTCTGATCAGCTCCAGGTTATCTGCCGCCAGGTGAGGCTGCAGGAGGAGGAGGAGGAGGAGGAGGAGGAAGAAGAGGTGCAAGAGAAAGACGAGGTGGATAAAACATCAGCTGTGGTCTGTACATGTTAGATGCCCCCCTCCATGTTCAGGACCTCCCACTCACCAGCAAAGAGATCTGTCCCTCTCTGACGATGTTGATGATGTTCTGGTTCTTCTTGGTCTCTTCATCCACCTCCCCTCCTGCTCCTCCACCTCCTCCAAACCCCCTCGGCCCACCGCTGCCTCCACCTCCTCCTCCTGGTCCAGGAGGCCAGGGCTTGGAAGCGTCCTGCCTGCCCACGCTGCACCCTGGCAGGGGGAACATCAGCGCCGGGCCCCCTGGAGGCTCCACGCCCGGCCTCTGGCTCTGGGAGTCTGGGTAGACCCGCGCAGACAGCAGCTTGTCTGGAGGTCGATATTCAAAGCAGTCGTATGTCATCATGTCTCACCTTTACACATCGTTACCACAGAGAAGAAGAACAGAGGGCGTTACCTGCATCAGAGAAAGAAGAGACGGAGGAGGAGCAGCTGAGGAGTCCGGAGGAGAGCAAGTCCGACTGGTAGCCTCCTCCAGCTGGGGAGCGGTGGAGGTGGTGGAGGTCCGGGTCCATGGACTTGGACTTCCTCAGGTCTGACCACTTCACCGGAGACAGAACACAATACTGCAGAACACACATGAATGACATCAAGTGACAATAATTCAGTATATTCATTGATGTTAAACACAACAGAAGCCTAAAAGGAGTCTGCGAACACGTTTATTGGAGGTCAAAGTTATGTTCCTATTAATAAATAAAACTCAGTGTGTGAATCATTGAGGTCTAACCAACTCAACTTCATGTATAGAGCACCTTTCATACGAGCAAAATAGCAAAATATGCTATGACAGGAAACAAAATGGCTGCATATAAATATACTTTCCAATATATTTTAGAAAATGTGTAATAGTAATGTTTGAGACCAATGCTTCTATGTATTTACTCAGTTTCTGTTCAGGTGTGGTGCCACAGCGATCCATTCAAATCAAGTTTTAAAATGGATTTGAATGAAGTCACCAGTAGTTGACCAGTAAACTACTATTTTGCAAAAACCTCACGACCAGTCAGAAGAAGTAGTCGTGAAACGTGTGCATCTCACCGCCAGTTTGTCTGTGCCTCATTTAGCTGGAAACGTTAAATACTGCCAACATAAAAAGTTATAAAAAGTAGTTTATAACTTTTTAGTTTTAGTTTAAGTTTATTAAACTGTGTGTTGAGTTTAGCACACCATGCACAATCATTTCCACATAATTCTATCCTACTAGATCCTCCTCGGGGGGCTCTGCAGACCGTCGGTGGATTCTCAAGTAAAGAGTATTAAAGACTTTGTTTTGAAGTGGATCGATGTGTACCTGAGTCTGTGAGCTGCTGCTGCCCAGGCTCAGAGGCTCGTTGAGGGGTAAAGCGGAGCTCTTCAGCCCTCCTCCCCGGCTCCTCTCCAGGGTGCCTCCGCCCAGGTTGCTCCCCGTCACCGAACGCTTGTCGTGGGGGACGCGAGGCAGCGTGGACATCTGCTGACTGGACTTGATATAAGGCACGTCCAGGATCTCGTCCATGTCCAGATCGTAGTGCTCCAGCTCCCCGAACAGAGCCTGGGGGTTGTTCCCTCCAACAACACCAACGCTGCCACCTGGGGCCTTCGCCTTCCCCCCCGGACCATCGGACGAGGTGGAGGCATGAGTCGGTTTGTCAGAGCTGGGGTCATCCTTACTGCCCTCCCCCGGCTCTCCCAGCCCCTGGCCCTGGACTTTACCATCAGAGTCAGAGTCGGTGGTCTCTGGTTGGTGTTTGAGAGGGGAGACCCTCTTCACCGGCCGGAACTTACTGTGGACCTCAGCGAGCCCCGTGGGTTTGATTCCCCCGCCGCTGTGGGAGGAAACGCCTCGACTCCAGTTGATGGCTGGAGCTGCAGGAGGGGGTGAAAAGAGATCAGGTGAGTTCAAACAAAGTAGTTTAGTTTCACAGAGATGGAGGACATCGGGGTCTGGTATTACTTTTAAAACCAGCAGAGGGTTCAGGTTATGTGTTCTGCTACACAGTCTTTGTTAAAAAGAGGGTAAAAGCTCGAGCTCAGATCCACTCTTATAACAGTCACCTGGTCTGTCCTCGGCCGGGCCGTCACTCCTCCGGGACAACTCTGGGATGCTCTTCAGAGACGTGACAGAATACTGCAGCACGAGAAAGACAGAGAGAAACTTATACACAGCAGTTATATTTAGATATTAGTTAATAGCAGTTGTGTTGCTTTAAGAACAGACAGACAGCTGTTGGTTACAGATGTGTAATGAAACACGCTCTAATGCACTCTCTCTAAATCCTTCATGAAGGTTATGATGTTAACTTCATGTTCCAACTGTTTCAGAAGTGATTCAGTGTCATGTTTTATAATATTCAGTCTATCTATTAAATAAAATAGAAGAACATTATAACCTTCATGCAGGACTGTAACATCAGACTGCCTTCGATGTTCCACTGAATGTATATGTGTGTTAGTAGCATCGACATTGTGGCATCAGGGAGGATGCGCTCTATGTGGATTGATCTCTGTAACTGCCGGTGCAGAGTTAGGCCTCCTGGAGACTGTAAATTGAGGATACTCCCAAACCGATCCGTAGGACCAAGCTTGTGGCAGACGGAGACATCTTTAATGGACTCTATCGAGTGTTTAAAGGCCACTTCCAATGCTTTTGTATATTGTAAACCACTGTCCACCAGGACAAGTCAAAGATGCCCTATTGGACCTGTAAAAACACTTGTTTTTGGAGTTTACTGCCAGCATTAGGAGCCACAGTTAAGTAGATGTAACCTCAGGTATCAGTGCCCATCATTAGGGGGGGTGTAGTTAGCAGCTGTGCAGCAGTAGGCAGCTGTTAGCTTGTTTATATCATACTGACCACTGAATCATCGGAGAAGTCGATCTCATCCAGGTCCAGGTATTCAGGAGCCTCCATCTTCACACCACATCATCAGCCTCACCACCAGCTGCAGGCAGTAACACACATGTGACACTCCAACACCGTCACAAACATTCAAGCCACTTTAGAAAGTCGTGCAAACAATTTATTATTGTGACATAATAATAACTGTCGTGTCAGTCGGGGAGCACTTCTATTCTACCTTCTGTTCAGTTATATAAAGTTTCTGACCAATCAGTCAACAAACAATTTCATCTCCAAAGCCATAACACCTTCTCTGTAGCAGCATCGTACCCATAAATACTGTATGTTACAGAAAAACACGTTTGGTCTTAATGTCGCAGAGATACGATCAGCAGGAATAAAACACAGGAAGTCGCTGCAGGAAACTGAGAACAGTCCAGTTGAAACCGTGTGTGAAAGTGTTTTCTGTGTTTTTGTTAATCTTTTTCTCACTGAGACGACAAACTGCTGCTCGGTGAATAAAGAGGAAACTGTGGAAATAACAAATCGGACTTCTATTTCACTCTCACCAACGAACAAAGGCTGAATGTAAAACGTGTCGTTTGAAGAAAATGAAATCCTTTTCTGCTCAGTAAGACTGGACGTTTAAAACGCTTTAAAGCCCAAACAGAAAAATGCACAAACGGCCTGAGCTGTTGTGATCAAAGGCAACAAACAGCAGGATAATCAGGACTGATCAGAGAGCAGCGTGACTCGCAGGGCGCACAATAACTTAAGACGCAGCACGCAGCCTGAAACTAATATGTCAGTAACACAGAGCGCTGGTAACTGAGGCGGCTGAGCTGCAGTCTGTGATGGAAAACATCTTCTCCAGTAAGAGGACTGGAGAACGCCAGTAGGTTTTGGGTTCTGGAGACACGTGAAGACGGAAACTGTTCTCGATTGTTTTCACTATTTTCTGAAAAACAATCATCATGAGTGGCAGCCCTAAGAGGATCACAAGAACCTGCTCACTGAAACCAGTGCTGACTCCAGTCCAGTCAGACCTCATCAGGTGGTGTACCTACAATAAGATCCAGATGTGTTCAGGGTGCTTTCGTTTACTATAGTTCTGTTCTCTGGAGCAAACATTGACCTGAGATCTGCCATAAATGTCCACATTCAAAAGCTGGTTACTGTGTGTGTGTGTGTGTGTGTGTGTGTGTGTGTGTGCGTGCGTGTGTGTGTGCGTGTGTGTGTGTGTGTGCGTGTGTGTGTGTGTGCGCGCGCACATAAAGAAAACAGCCTCGCCTTAAAACTACAGCTACAAGCACGACTGTACAACAAGCTATTTCCTTCTGATCCTCCAGTACTCTCCACAGTAAACTGGTCTTTTCTGTGTCTGTAAAGGCTTCTACAAGAAACCAAAGCAGTAAGAGCCCCCCCCCCCCCCCCAGTAACAAATGAAGGATCATGGAGTTTAAACAGCGACAGGAAGTGATCATAATACCAGCCACACTGCTGCAATTGTTTGGTTTTGGTCCGAGGCGTTGATGGCGATTCTTCAGCTTGTATTTTAAGGTGTTTGTTAAATACATAAATACATTCTGGGAGGTTTCTTTATGTTTTGAAATAAACACACTTCCATTCGTGGTCACACGATGTTCAGAAAGCAGCAAACTGTGGAGCTTTCATGTAAGAGGCGAGCTGTTTTCAGACTGTGTGGGAGCGACCGCACGACTAAACTGGTCAAAATAAAACCTCTGATTGCAGCTTTGAGAAACAGTCGAGCCTAACATCCTTGATAACAACAGTTTAGGCCTGAAACCCGACATCAAAAATAAGACTGAATTTAAAAAAAGAAGGGAGGACGTCTGCTTTCTCTGTTTATATAAAGAGCCGACGAGACGCGAGGACAATCTGAGACACGAGACATAAAGAGGTTCGATTACTTTCTTGTCATGTCCCTCAGAGGTGAACTGCTCTCACAAAAGAAAAGAATTACATGATTTACATTTAATGAACAGTACAAATACAAATCATAGTGGGGTTGCCAGGTTTGAGCTCTGTCCTAACTTTTACTATCAACTACACCCAGCTGTCAGTAAATCAGACACGTTCTGGACGCACAGAAACGACACTGACATTACTTCTCGTCTGATTCTGCTGTAAAACACAACTGGTCTCTTCCAAAATGTCTGTTCCTTTAAAGGGTCAGTTCATCTTCACTTGCCTCTGGAGGTGTCTCTCCATCATTTGTCCAGGTTTTTGTGATATCTGTCTTTTAAAACAAAAACAATTTGAATGCTTTTGTCCAAACGAGCTGGACTTCAGAGTTAAAGGCTCGGAGGACATAAAGCAAACCAGGAAGTCATGACACAGGAGTATGATCGTGTTTTGCAGTAAAAACTAATCCATGAAGTCAGCACATGAACGCACTCGCAGGCAAACTCACTGCCCACGACGCGAGTTTAATTCCAAGTGAGCGAAAGTAAATCCTACTTCAGGAACGACCCGAGTCAGCGTTTTCAGACATCCAGTCTGCACACAGTTATAGACAAACAACCACTGGACTCACGCATCGCAAAAACAATGACAAATACTGGAATCAGACAGAATAAGCAGACAAAAACACTGCCTCCACCGCCTCCTCCGTCACGTCACAGTCACCATCAGTGATCCAGACTGCAGGGAGACCTGATTACAGGCATTAAGACCTGCAGACTGGACGGAGGCCAGTTTAAACCTCATTAGTGTCGGTCACACAGTGCTGTGGGTCCACTCACTTATTGCACCGTCAGCTGTCGTCATTTGAATCCACATTTCTAAATAAAAGAGGCAATAAGGACTCCAGACCTTCAGGTTGATAAGACGGTTATTGAGTCCTAGGTGTCATTTTATTTGTAAAACCTTCACACACAAGTTCAGAGGGCTTTATAACAGTGAGGCTCCATTTACAATCAGACTTTAACACCTGAGCCTTTATTTGAGTTCATACAGATTCAGGATGCTTCATAACATCATGGGTGTCGTTTTGCTTCACATCTGCTGAAGGACAGAGACAGTTTGTGAGGAAGGACTGACAGGAAAAGACCCGCAGGCTGATGAGAGGACAATGAAATAACACTTGAGACCAACATGTTTGAGATTCTGTCTTATTTGTCTATAATTAATGAGAATACTTTACATACTGGCTGCTGGATAAGAGTTAGGAGCTAATACAGATGTGTTCTTTCAGTCCTCCAAATAAAAACAGTGAATGTGGAGAGAGTTTAGCGGGTTTGTCCTCTCCTGCCGGTTTAATCCGCTCATACCTGCTAATGAAACAGCAGGAGGCTAATTAGCTAACGGTAAGCTAGCCTGCTAATCAGCGTCCAGGGAAGCTAACGTGGAAGCTAGCTGACTAACGTTAGCCAGGCAGTTGGAAAATTAGGTCAAAACAGAAAGCTCAGGTAAAAACGAGCCCGGCCCGGGATTAAAGAGCTGTTTTTCGGGTTAACGGACAGTTTTGTGATACGGTACCTTATGGAAGTCAGGCGGCCGAGGAGAAAGAGCTGGCTTCAGGGGCTGATACAGCTAGCCGAGCCGCTAGCTGGACCGATCCTTGGATCCAGCTGTTTTTTTCCTTCTGTCGCCTCGCTGTCTTGAAAAGCACAAAGACTTTGACATATGGGCAGCACAGAGAGGACGAAACGAGGCGAGGCCTCACTCTGAACACGTCTCTGAGCACCATGTTCGTTGGAACTACACTTTTACTTTTAACGTTCAGCGCTAATAAGCTTCACGTGTGTGACTGTGTGTGTGTGTGTGTGTGTTAAGGTACATTATTAAATGACAAAGGGCACAAAAGTGCATCTCAAGGATGCTAAACGAGTGACTACAATATATCTGTAAAACAAATCATATAATTTAAAATGTCATATGATCACATGACAGCACATTTCTGCCAGGAAAAGAAAAAAAAAACGGATAAAAAGTTAACGATGATGAAAATAAGATGAGATTTAATGTCAAACCTTTGAGATAGAGTCATATGTACAGAGGCTCCAAAAAAGAAAGAAAGGCTATGAAATATGAATTAGGTGATGTGGGAAATTACAAATAATGAGACACCAGGTCACATGTTTTTATTTAAATGAGCGACATTTTTACTTCATAATTCTGCCTGAACATGAGTATTTCTGGGTTTCAGTTCATATGTTCATAGTGTGAAACTGAAATGAGCCCATTATGATGACATGGGCCGCAGCATCCTGTTGAACCGTGAGTGTCTCTGTGGGAGGCGGAGCTGCAGCGGCTCACTGTGTCTCAGACCGGAACATCTTCCTCTTTTTCTTCCTGCTGAGTCTTTGTTTCAATAGACGATCTTTGAGGAAGTGGCTCCGTTATCCTTAGAATAAAAACTACAACTTCTGTCTCCAGGAGGATTTGTTCCTCATTCTAACATGATGTTGAACCACTATTATGTTTTAGAGGGTTTTAACATCTGGCAAGAACAATGAAAACTATATAAATATAAACCACCACTGATGAAAAGTGTCTATCCTTATCTCTGAAAATGTTTTAATACGTTAAAATAAAACTTGTGTGATTAACAAAGATTAAAGAGCTAGTTGCTTCATCAGCATAATCACTAATATCAATAATTAGAGTAATTTTACTATTACTATTATTATTATATCATACAATGTGAATGATATTTTATTTATTTGACTGTATTATTATCTAAACATAGTCTCATAGATTCAGTTTGATTCGTCCTCCAGAATGAGACATTTAACATCATACAGTCAGTTACATAACTTTAGTCTGTCAGAGGAAAACACAGGATTTTCACCACAGACGAGTCTATAAATGTCCTCTGTGTTTCCATAATAACAGCCTCTGCAGCTCTGCTTTGGTCCAGTGTGGTTTCACGTTCATCAGCTCATTTTAATCTCAACAGCGTCACCTAGTGGCACACTCTGAGACTGTCACTGTTTCAACAGGATTGTTAAGATTTTAAGACTGTCCCTGCTCCACCCCAAAGACCATTCAAGATCATCAGTGAAATATTCTGCACTGAGAACTGCTTTACTGCAATGAGAGCTTTGAGAAAAGAAGGTTTGCACCACTTGGATAAAAACAGAGAACAAAACAAAACCGCTTCAACAGAGAACCTGAGATTTTATTCCCGTCGTGAACGGCCTCGCAGGTAAATACAGGTGCACATGTAGCCAGGAGAACAGATGGACACGCACACCGGATTTTAAACAACATCAGTCTGCAGGAATTCTGCTGGTTTAAGTCTGTTTGCAAAAACATGGAAATCAAAATGACAAATGTATTTACAATGATTTCAGTACTGACTTGACCCACTTTTTGGGAACAAATCTTCATTTGCAAACAGCACATGAACACATGAACTAACTCGCAACACAAATTCATGACCTGATCTCACACTGCACACGAAGATCAGATTCATTCTCTTAGACGGAATAAGACAAACATATCACAACATAAAAATACATTCAAACCCACAATTAAAAAAATATCAATGTAAAAGTTCAGTCCTGTTCGGTCCTGATATTAAATGATGTTGGATTCAGCTCTATTTTTAAGGCTGAAATGACAAATGAGCCTTGAACATTTGACCTCAGTGAACAGAGACAGAGTTCATTCACTGGTGGTCAGTAGCGGCAGAGTGTTAATGTTGTAAATGGCTTCCTCCTTCTTCTCCTTTGAGTTTCTCATGTCAGCTGTTAATATATGTCCATCAGCTCCACCTGTTGGTCTGACTGACACGTGGGGTCTTGAGATTCAACTACTTCCATCTGCTTCTCGTCATCATCATCATCATCATCATCATCTTCTCTTTGCTTTTTGGAAGTCTTCTGTGTCTGCACGCTGCCTTCTTCTTCTTCCTCATGCTTCCTCTTCCTGACCGTCTGCTGTTGATCCACATGGAGCTTTTTCTTTTGGTTGTGTTGTTTTTTTATTCTCTTAACATTTCTTTGAGTTTGAGGTCTTCTGTCAACCTCCATGACCTCCTCCTGACGCTCAGCGTTAAACTTAAAGTATCCCTGCGGCTGCTCTCTGACTGCCTGCTGCTGTCCTTCTCCTCCTCTGAGTTGTTGTTCTACCTCCTTTGACTTCTTTTGAGTTTCATCAGCTCCTTTGTCAGTCTCCAGCCCGTCTTCTCGTCTTTTCTCTACCCCCCTGGTGGATCGCTCTGGCTGCTCTTTGGTTTCTTCCTGGTGTTTGTCAGCCTGGAGGTCTTTCTCTTCTTGGAGCTCTTGGTTTCTTCTCTCTGCTGTTTCCGGATGTGTTTTGAGGTCTGGTCTCTCTGTAACTTCCCTACAGACTGATGGAAGCGTATTCTCTCTCTCATCCCTCTCGTCCTCTGTCTCCTCCACTTTCTCATTCACTTGCTTCTTTTGCTTCTCTGCTGTCCTTTCTGTCGTTCTAGTGACGTCCCTCTGGTTTCCCTCCTGATCCTTTTCTCTTTTATCCTCGTGTTCTGTCTTACTCCCCTGCTGCTTTTTGTCCTCTAGAAGACGCTGGTTGCCATTTCCTTTCTGTGTCTTTTGCTCTGTCTTGTTTTTCCCTCTCTCTCCTCTTTTCTGCCTCTTTGATTGAAGCTTCTTCTCGTTCTCGTTCTCCACTCTCTGTCTTTCTGCCTCCACTTCCATTGGTTCTCTCTGGTTCTCCTGTTGTTTCTTCCGTCCCGTCCATCCATCCTCCTGCTCATTCTCTTTCTTTGCTTTCTTTGTCTTCATTTTTGTCTCTTTCTTGTCCACATCATTCTTTGTCTCTTGGCGTATCTCTTCCTGATCAGTGTGGAGATTTTGTGGTTGCTCTTTTTGTGCTTCTGGAACCAGTACCATAGGAAGTCCTGAATCTGCTTTAACTGGTTTTATCGTCTGCTCTCCTTCACCTTTGTCTCGTCCTGTCACGTCCTGCTTTTGGTGTGTTTCTCCTTCTGTTTGAATCACCGCTACTTTTTCATTCTTTGTCGATGTCCCCCTGTCCACGTCCCCTGACGGCTCTGGGTTTGTCACGAGTTGACCTTGGTGTGTTCCTCTTTCAGCCACAAACTGGAGGTCTTCATGTTCACTTAGAGATTCGATCGTCTCATCTCCTCTATTGCCCACATTACTCTCTTCTTCTCTTCCTGCCATAAGCGGGACACTTTCTCCTTCAGCTCCTTTGTCAGTCTCCAGCCCGTCTTCTCGTCTTTTCTTGACCCCCCTGGTGGATCGCTCTGGCTGCTCTTTGGTTTCTTCCTGGTGTTTCTCAGCCTGGAGGTCTTTCTCTTCTTGGAGCTCTTGGTTTCTTCTCTCTGCTGTTTCCGGATGTGTTTTGAGGTCTGGTCTCTCTGTAACTTCCCTACAGACTGATGGAAGCGTATTCTCTCTCTCATCCAGAACCAGTACCATAGGAAGTCCTGAATCTGCTTTAACTGGTTTCATCGTCTGCTCTCCTTCACCTTTGTCTCTTCCTGTCACGTCCTGCTTTTGGTGTGTTTCTCCTTCTGTTGGAATCACTTTTTCATTCTTTGTCGATGTCCCCCTGTCCACGTCCCCTGTTGGCTCTGGGTTTGTCACGAGTTGACCTTGGTGTGTTCCTCTTTCAGCCACAAACTGGAGGTCTTCATGTTCACTTAGAGATTCGATCGTCTCATCTCCTCTATTGTCCACATTACTCTCTTCTTCTCTTCCTGCCATAAGCGGGACACCTTCTCCCTCCATCTCGACCAGGATGCCGGTCTTATCTCTTTTAGTGTCTTCTTCCTCAGTTTGTTCAGTTCCCTCCTCGAGGCTCCTCCTCTTGTTTTCTGTGTGAATACAGAAGCAGTTTGTAATGAAACGTTCTGTGTAAAAACGACACCACTGAAAACATCAGCTGTTGTTATTTCCCCGCAAAAATAAGAGGGATGCCGTTCTTGCCAAACCGGGACACCTCTGTGTCATTGTAGATTCTGGCCTCATATTTACAGCCCATTTTAATTTGTTGAACAAAACTGCCTTTTATCATTTGCACAATATAGTGAAGGTGAGACCTCAACTGAACCAGCAAGATGCTTTTAAACGCGTTTTTGTTTTTGCTGCTGAATCGTAAAGAACTTTGAGCTGCATTTTGTGTATGAAGGGTGCTGTATAAATAAAGTTTTAATTATTACAGAACATCAACCCATTCCAAAATAACACAAAATAGAATTCTTCTAAAGTTCATTGATGGTATGAGAGTACGATTCCACAAATACTAAACTTTAAAAAGATGCTAATGAAATAAAAACTCAATAATCAGTCAAAAAAACTTCAAATGAAATCAAATTGTGACTTACTGAATTTATTTTGTCTCCATTTCCACACAGCAAAGACAACTGCAGGCAAAGCAGCACAGCCAATAACTGAGCCAATAATAACACGTGGACTACCAGGAGGACCAGGAGGACCAAGAGGACCAGGAGAACCAGGAGGACCAGGAGGACCAGGGCCCACGAAGAAATGATCTGAAAAGGTGAAACACAGGACAACATGTTCATGCTAACGGTCTAACTAAGTGATCACATCATCAGCATATAAATGGTATTTACCTGGAACGTGGATCTGCGTCTCTCTGGTCTGGTTGATGGTCTTCTGTTGGACTCTACAGGTGAAGCTGTTGCCGAGTCTCTTCTCCACAGTCACTCTGCTGCTGACAGTATAGAGCTCGTCAGGACCTCTGACTGTCTTTGTACGTCCTTCAGGGAGGAGGTGTCCCTCACCGTCCAGCCAGGACACCTCCGGCTCTGGATACCAGCCTTCAGAGTCACACTGTAAAACCGCTCCACTGCTGCTGCTGGTCATCCGGACATCAGGCGAGGACACGGCACCTGAAGGTGAGACGCTGTAGAAGTTTCTGTGGTGGATTTCTGTGGATTATTCCTCCTCATTAAAAAGCACTAAATGTGCCCACTTACCTACAACCAGCTGAAGGGTAGAGGCTCTAATCAAAGCTGGAACGAAGCATCTGTATCTTCCCCCATCAGATATTTTCACTCTGGAAAGTTTCAGTGAAACGTTTCCGTGCTTCAGTTCATCGGTGAACAGCGAGCTTCGTCCCTCGTAGGACGGATGTTTCTTACTCTCTAGTTCCACACCATCACGACGCACGAGGACAAATCTGCGGTCCAGGTCAGGTCTCGCCCACTCCACGGTCATGCCAAAAGCATTCATGGCAGGATTCAGGTAACATGGCAGAATAATGTCCTCACCAACTACTGCCACTACCGGCTGAGACGGGCAGAGCACCTCCGACTGACCTGAGAACAAAGTGTTCATGTAACTTGTGCAGCAGAGGACATATTGTATTTCCAGTGAGGCAGACTGTGTGTTATTTACCTCCACATGAGCGTATCAGGGAGAGGAAGACAGTCTGGAGAACCAGGACAGTGAAGGCACCACACTGAAAGCTGAGGGACTGACTGTCCCTCACATGAAGCATCCTGGAGTTCTGCAAACAGAAATGAAGCCTGATGAGAAGTTTAGGAGCACTTCACTCTGAGGTTGTGTTTGGGGTCCTGGAGACCCTCAGCTTTCAGGAGAATTCTTTATAATGACATGTTTCCAATGACAGAGCCGCTCAGTGGCGCCCTCTGCTGCTCGGTCAGCTGCACGTTGATGAATGCAGATGAATTCAACTTTAATCAGTTCGTGCGACTCCAAGCGTGAACTGACGCCTCAGCCTTCACTCACAGCTTTCATACAGTCATGAAGAAGTGCGCGCTGTGTGTCCTTCACTGCACACTGGGAGTGCTCCTCAAACTTTACTTTCACTTTCATTTGGAACAAAACATGAATTCAACTTCTTACGCTTCTCCCTGGGGGGGGGGGCATCTGAGGGACAGAGCACATGGTGGTCGACCTACTTTTAAATCAGAAAACTATAATATATTATTTATTTTAATCCAAACATTCAAACGTCTGAACAGACTCACCTGTCTGTCTGTGACAGTCTCCTGCAGGCGCTCCACGGTCAGAGTCCGGAATACAAGGCGGGGTGGGGGGGGGTGGGGGGGCTGCTTCCGGACACCTGGAGTAAAAGGTGTGTTCACGTCTGAGCAGTGGACGACGTCACGGTGTCAGAAGCCACAGTAACAATGTGACTTCCACAGTATGTTAGCATTAGAATAAAACAATACAAAGTTCACGTTCATGTTGGAAAAGATTATTTTGTGTTTTTAGAATTCACAGAGATTTTATGTAACAGCTGTGAGCTTCTTCTTTTCTGTCTTTTCTGTCTAATAAAAGAATGAAAATGTCTCTTTGAAAAGGAAACACTGGCCACGGATTTACAGCAGCAGAGGGCAGAGCTGGACTTTTAAATGTTCAGCACATTTACAGTGAGTGAGGAAGAAGAAGTACTCAGCTCCTTTACTTCAGGAAAAGTACTAATACCACACTAAAAGTACTCCACAAGTAAAAGTCCTGCATTTAAAACCTTACTGCTGTTAAAGTATGTAAGTATAATCTGCTAAATGTACTTAAAGTCTTCATGTTGCAGTAAAATGGTCCCTGTCACTGTTTTACTATCATACCTGATGTTTCTGGGTCAATGTGACGTCACTTTGGGGACAAAGAGGGAGGATAAATGAGAGGATGACCATGATGATGAAGATGAAAAAGACTGTGTGACAGTGCAGTAGAAACACTCTCCTGCATGTTTCTTGAATAGGCTCTACAATATCAAGACAGACAGTAAGTTTAACCTGGGGGCTGACACTTGGGGCTCCTTGCACACAGACTTTGTTAAGACGTATATATGTGTGACAGTAAATATTGTTATCGGACATATTGTCCATAAAGTTGTGCAACACCATAAGATGTCAAGACGCAGGACAGTTAAAAAGATTCCATTTGACAAAAGAATCTGAGACCAGCTTGTTTCAATGCTCCTCCTTTTTAATTGTGCATTCTGCAGAATGAGGTTGTGTTAAAGATTTCTTTTCATCACACATTCAGTCTCCTCTTATTAAGAAGAGGAAGTCCAGCTGCTGCTCGCGTCGCCCGTCGCTTCATCCCTTCAGCGTTACAGCGAAGCAGAGGATTGAAGCTGTGATTACACATGAGACTGACGACACAGGTGAGGCAGCTCCGGAGCTCTTACAGGTCGACAGCACAGACAGATGGGAGTGTGTTGGAACACACTGTATCATCCCAGCAGTTTTCACCTGTGAACAGAAGAATATCTTTATTTTCACAAGACGGAGACGCAGAGAGACACGTTGCTGTTGTTTCTCACACGTTCATCATCCATCACTTAAGATTTCAACAACTAAGATTGTTATTCATGACTTTTGTTAACTTTAACTCTGTTGGGACGTCAGGGTAAATAATGTGTTGTGATTTACCTCCATGATTCATCTGGAGACAAGACTGGTTTCCAAATCTATCTTCCGGTTCTCCAGAACACCAGAATGTAAACGAGAAAACTTTGCCGTCACTCCAAAACCAAACATTGTTCTAGAAGACAGAAGCCAAGAGAAAAGACGTAGGAGTTCAAAAGGGTCATCCTGTCCGTGATCTATCAGACCTTTGGGATGATACTCTACCTGCTGGCAGTCAGAGCCTCCAACCCATGTTGATGGAGAAGCCTGAGTCTGTGCTGTTATCATCGCCTGAATGAACTGATACTCCTCCACACTGTGCACCGATGCAAGGTTTCCTTTCAAGGTCAGGCAGTTTTTCTACAGGGGACGTGAACAGACAGACAGACACTCGTGAACTTCTAATGCTGCACATGTGGTCGTCTCCTCCACCAGCAGGAGGGTGGAGGTGTGGCTGGTTGAGGTGAATATTTGTAGAAGAGGTGGAGGAAGACTACTTCAGTGTTGTACTGTGGTCACTGCTTACACCGGCACCTGTAATTAGGAGGTTTTTGTCTTTGGTCACAGTGAGTTGATTTTTAGCGACAGCTAAACAGCTTTAGCATGCTGACGTTAGCATTTAGCTCGGTGCCTAATTACAGCCTCACAGAGCTGCTAGCATGACTGCAGACTCTCAGTCTTGTTAGTTGTCAAGATCTCTTTGAAGGAAACGTCCTGATTACCTCAGCGTCAGCCCAACTCATTTCTCTTGGAACGAATTGGAAACAGCGACCATTGTGCTCACTCCAACCCTCAGAACAAGAAGGGGCAGGAGCTGCAGGAAGTACATGAGGGTCAGCAGCTGCAGGAGGTGCAGGAGGTGCATGAGGGTCAGCAGCTGCAGGAGGTGCATGAGGGTCAGCAGCTGCAGGAGCTGCAGGAGCTTCAGGAGCTGCAGGAGGGGCAGCAGCTGCAGGAGCTGCAGGAGCGGCTGCGACGTCCTCTGTAATAATATTGTGTCATTTAACAGGACATAAAAGTGTAGTTGTGGAGTCCCCCCCCCCCACCCCTACCCTGCACATTAATCTGTTGACTTTGGCTCTGGTCACATCAGCCTTTTTATAAAATGTTTACTCTTTTGGTTTGCTTCATTGGGGGAGGTGAAAACAGCTGATTCACTGAGTTATTAGTCATATGGTTTTCAGCACGTTATCTATATGTGTACCTCTAAATATATCTATACATGTATCTATAATGTATCTATACATGTATCTATAGATATATATATACGGAGCCTGAACACTGACACTCACCATCAGCTCCAGCCAGAGCCATCAGGGCACAAAGCAGCAGAGACACAGTCAGCATCTTGTTGGTGGAGATGATGCAGATGTTGAAGATGATGATTTAGCTGTAAAAGGAAAGAGTTTATTAATAATCCTGAAGGGAGTTGAAGCGAGCAGAGCAGCCGTAGTGAGACCAAAGAGAGCAGAGTGGAAGCAAACCTGCTGAAGAATGATCTCCTCTTCTTCTTCCTCAGTTTCAGCCGGTGGTCTTCCTGTGTGGAGCTGCTGAACCAGAGAAAAGACCAGCTTTTATATACACTGGCTTTTTTTTTTAAAGCTTATCAGTTTGAATGCTGGTCAACAATTCAAAGGGCAGCACATCCCACACTGTTGGTTTTTTAAAAGTAAATATTTTAGTGGATCCTGGAAGCTTGTCACCTGCCTGTGCACTAATTTAAAAGGCGTGGGTGACTCCAATAGATGTTTGCCCAATCAAATTGTACATTAAAAAAAGACATGAGGAACTGCTGAGATCATACAAAAATGTGGCCAGTTTCGACGTCACTCAGCTGTTTCGGCTCTTAGAAACAGCTCACGACCGTATGTTTCCTCATGAAACCTCAGCCTGACGTTGACCTTTCAGTGAGCTCAGGTTCATCCTACATAATGAGCTCGGTCTAAAGGTAAAACTGTCACTTTTTAAAATATTTCTCACTCATATAATAAACTTTTATTGTCTTTTGTCGGTTTCGGGACTCCATAAGATCCGATATTTAAATATACTTTTAAATCATAGGGGGTCTAAGTGCTTATGTGTATTTATAGTAGGAAACATTCTTGCTTTTCGTGGAATTGTATTAAAATGCATGAATGTATTTTAGTGGTTGAGGAGGCCGCATTTTATTGATGAGACAGCCTCAAATATTAGCTCTAAGCCCACACACTCCGTCATGGCGTGGGCTGACATCAAGTCCTGCAAGGACACAGGACAACATCTTGTGTGTGTTTTACACGATTGTTAGCAAAACTTCAAGAAGACATTTCAGTTTATTTCACTGATCATCAGATTTTATTATTATTATTATTGTTGTCTGGCCTGTTGACTCAATACTGTTTGGAACATTTTGGTGTACATTGACTGGCATAAACATACTGCAGAACTCTGGTATAATAAAGACGAGCTAAAGGGAACTGTTCAACACTATGAGTTTTATTGTTATAAAAAAATATTGTTTGTAGCCACTTTCAGATTGGGTGGAAATCAATGAACTTCCCTCAGTTTCAAAATAAAGGCATTCATATCCTGTCAGATATTACAAGTGAAAAAAGGTCTCAGATCTTTTGAAAATCTACAAGGTCATTTTAACTAACCTGGGTCGTCTTTCTTTTAGCTTGTGCAAGCATGCATACAAGTTCATGACAAATGTTTGTGTCAAATATATTTAACCCTTTCATGCATGAATTATGACAGCCTCAGTCAGGATTTCAGAGTGTTTTTATTTCTCTTTAGACATGAAAAAACTCGGGTGGACAGCATGCGTTTGAGTTTTCAACTGAAGAAATATGTATTTAACACACCAATGAATAAAATGGAAATTTTAACAACTGTATTACTCCTTAGTTGTTACTTGATGTTACCAAATTTTATTTACCTGCAAGGGTCTCCTACTATAGAAGGATTGGCAAGTTATTCCTGAGCTGCTCAGCGTCCCTGGCCTTCCGTTGGCCATCTTGGTTTTGAGACATTTGTGTTGCACTTACAATGGCTGGCCAGTGGGTGGCAGTGTATGGGATGACGCACCAGCGTCCACTGTGGTGGTTGATGTGCAACTACACCATTAAAACCCATGCAGATACAAGAAAACAGCTTTTGAATAGCTGTCCACTGTAGTGACCACTATGCGTGAAAGGGTTAAAAAGGTGCAAAAATACACTCCACATGGGAATCCTTAGTGTTTGCGATGTACAGTACACCTGAACATCTGGTAAAACAACAGACTGGAAAAGAGTTCAGAGGGACATTTCATGATCGTCTTATTATCGCAGCAATCACACGTTACATCTCTAAATCATCCATTGTTATTTGTCACCTGGTTAACTGCACACGACTTCCAGTCTTCTCTGTGACTTTCCATTTGAGAACGTCCCCAAGTGTTTCACAGATCATGCAAACCACGTCGCACTACTTTCAGTCTTCAGTCTTCTTTGTTGCATGTTTTTATGTGTGTTTTAATCTGTGAATGAATACTGTAATTTAACTTTTATTTATGAAAAGTCTCCACTGAGGCAGATTTCACAACGTGCACAGAACACGACCTCAAACACTGACCTGTTTAGTTTGGAACCACTTAGATCAAATGTTGAGCTACAGCGTGGGCAGACATTACAACACCGCAAGGACACAGGCAACATGTCCCCGTCCAACAACTTGGAGATGCTGTCCTGTTTGTGGTGTGTGTGTGTGTGTGTGTGCGTGTGTGTGTGTGTGCGGTGTGTGTTGTGGGTGTACTTGTGTGTTTGTCTACATGCCAAGTGCAAATGTGTGTCCATCTGTGACCCGAAACCAGATTTCTTCCTGTTTGTTGGTTGAAGCAAATCAATCATTTCCAATGATTTCAGCTGAGTTAAGACAAACTTCACACAGCCCGGCACGCTAAATGTCATATCCACTCACTCACAGCCGACAAGAATTTAATGAGTGTATTTTTATTATTCATTCTCATTCAGCACTAAATGTTCAATGTCAGCTCGTTCCCCATCAACATCTTGGAGGAGCAGGTCTGTCAGACAGCCGGTGTGGACTGAAATATCTCAACATCTACTGCATGGATTGCTGTGTAATTTTGTACAGACATTCAGAAGATTAAATCCAACTGATTTTGGTTATTCCCTGACTTTTCCCCACAGCGCCACCATGAGGTGGAGATTTCAATTCAATTCAATTTTATTTATATAGCGCCAAATCACAAAAAACTCACCTCATGACACTTTACAGATAGAGCAGGTCTAGACCGACTCTTTATGATGTTATTACTGAGACCAACAGTTCCCACCACGAGAAGCAAGAAAAGCTTCCTTTAAGAGGCAGAAACCTCGAGCAGAACCAGACTGCATGAATGTGGTTCAGACCTTCATGTTCCACTCAGGATGAACTGTAATAACTTTGTTGATCACTTAACCTTTCATCTAGCGCCATCATCAGGTCAACATTTTAATTTGTCCAACACTTTGGTTTATGACCAAATAACTTATGACCTTTTTGTGCTGGCTGCACTCCATTCAAGCAGGTTCAGTGTTAACTGGAAACTCATTACCAACTCTCCTGTTAGTCACATGATCAAGAGGTCAAGATTGGTTTTATTCTGTCTGTACACTTTTTCTGACACTAGGAGCGTTTCGTGAAGGTAACTCAAAAGCTTACTTTGAAAAGCTTGTCTTGAACGAGCCTAACAACCTGAAGCAGGATATAGACCAGCAGTGGAGATGACCTCGACTCTGAGCTCCTGTTAGTTCACGTTGTTGCAGCACTCTGCTTGTGATCATGTAATCTAAAGATCTCTGTCCGTTGATTGGTGCTATCATTTGTTCAGGTGACATAACAGCTTTCAAAACACTGTTTAAATACTGTGAAAGTTTCCCAGGTCATGTGGCCGACATCACGTCTTTGTTCATTTGTCAACTTTTGCAAAAACCTTTTTGAGATATAAAAACAGGCGGATGGAAGTACACTGTGGCAACAACGCGGTTCACATCAAGCAAACTTTATTAATGTGATACGAAGCAGGTTGCTAACATGACATGTGAGCCCGACTGTATACAGCTCTGCAGGTATGTGTGGCTACAGGCTGTCAGGTATACACACTGTACATACACTGCATACAGCGTCCACCAACAGAAACACACACATTAGTTTGGAAGTCCAGCAGCTCACTTTGAGTCCCTATGCTGAGTCTTTTTGCTTAAATTCAGTTTGTGAAAACCACCTTTAGCACCAAATCTCAGAGATCTACTCTACAGCACCACTAATAATGAAACAGAAACGGCTGCTGTGATCAATAATCTCTGAAAATGATGATGCAACTTCTCAAATCTAAAACATTAAATTAACATTGAGATGTCAGTTATATCACATATCGTATAAAAGAAGTCTACGGGGAGAACATGCACGTAAGTAACTATTCTAACGATTATTCTTTGATCATTAGAAAGCTCGTCGATCAGAGATTAAGATCAGAAAAGAATCTCTGTTTTCTCAAGATGCCTTCTGAAAAAGTAAAATAGACGATGAGAAAACTAAACCAAAAGAGAGAAACTATAATGTAAAGGATGAAACCTTTATAACTAACAAATTCACCTTCACCGCTGCCCTCTGACGTTTGTTTGAAATGAACCCAGTCAGTGTCCGTAACTGTGCCCCCACGTGGAAAACAGAAAATATCTAAAATAATCTAATAGCCTCTTTGTCAAAATGAGCTTAATGTAAAGACTAAATCTGCAAAGTATATAAAAGTAAAAGTAACTCCAGCTGTCGGATGAATGCGGAGGAAAATCTCTCTCTGTAATATAGAAATACTCACGTAAAGTGCAGGATCCTGTTGCACCACCTGTCTGCAAGTTCAAGCCTAGCCTAGCCTAGCCTAGCCTAGCCTTAGCTCAGTTATAGTATAGTGTTTTCTAAATTGAGATTAACGCGTCACTAAATTAAAACAGGTATTGCACCACATGACGTCGTATTAGTTGTTCTATATTCACACCTCCTGCTGTCAGGTGTAATTGTTGGTAGCCAACTATCTGGCTATCTTAGCTAACTAACGTTTGCTAACGCTTGCTAATCTATCACCTGTAGGAGGTAATATGGATTATCGATATAAACTTGTAGGATTTTAAATTATATCTTACAAAAGAATACGGTCCTCAAATCAGTAAACGTTCTGCCGATAATGTTAATTAATACTGTTACTAAATGACCAAACAGACGGTAAATAATCGGTAAAGATGTTTCACATTCATTCTAAACTTGATCAATGTTACTAACTCTGAAACCCATTCCTCTCCATGTATACAGATATAAATAAAGCTAATATTTACTGGCTTGGCAGGTATGGTTCGTATGTTTGGCAGTTTGATTAGACGCTGCTGCAGATGTTTCCAGCTCTCTTCATCAGTTCACGACCACAATAATCTGTTTCAGGAGTTTTAATCATCCGTTTTTGCTTCAATCTGGAAATAATTGAATTGTTCAAGTCACACGTGACTTTGAGCTTCATCCTGATATAGCGTCGCCTGTTTCCTCCGTATGTGTTCGTTTTCAAGCTCACGCTGCAGAATTCATCTCAGTAGCTGCAAGAAACAAAAGCACAACAGAATCAAAGCAGTGACAGAAAGTATTGATCATTAAAGACAGATAACGTTACGTCCTGTTTCTCTTTTCGGTCAAATTAACGGGAACCACAAGGTTTTAAGAAGTCATATTCTCTGTGTTCATCCAGATGAATATTCAGCTGTTTTAAGGAACAAACCCCTGAATTAGTTTCATCAGAGGAACATATAATAGACAGTAAAAAGGTGCCTGACTTGTAGGATTGCTGTGTTTGCTATGAAGGGCTCATTTTGGGACAGATATACTGTCGATGGGACAGCTGCTGCTTTTACATCCCATTAAAATGACAGATTGAATGGCTTGTTTCTACTATTTCTAGCTTTTGGAAAGAGCCACCAAATTCAAAAACTCTAATTGAGTTTTCACACTAATTGAAACCCCTTAAAGGTGTGAGACACTGAATGTATTTGGTCTTATCATTAAATTCTGACAACCTTTAATTTCAGATGTGAAAAAACTGTGAAATCAACCAGCAAGAACTGAGTGATGTTACAGAACGAGAGCCGCCAGAGATCAGTGAATTTAAAATAGATAGATGACTATAAAACAATATAAAGTCTTATATGTGTACGCTGACGCTCCCTCTGTCTTTGCAGAAACAGTAAAGCTGCCATGAAGCTCAGACGAATAACTGGAGAAGAAGAAGAGTTCCTACGAGGTCATGGTGCATCCAGAGACGTGAGCGGCGGTGCCGGTGTACTGGACGTCACAACGAACCACGTTGTTGTTAAAGTTGGACTCTGGCACCTGCTGCCGGGGGTTTACGGTCACCTGCCGGGACGACGCAACTTAATACATACAGCAGTCATCACCAGGTCACCCCCCCTGAAGCAAACTGCACACTGGGACTATTTTCAGCAGCGGATTAATCCACATTTGGTGGAAACCAAATATATCAAAGCAGCTAACAGACCTTCAGGGTGTATTTTCCAGGAGAGACGTCAGTGATGTCGATCCACTGACAGTCAATGTCAGCGTTGTAGGTGTCATAGCAACCTGGACTCAAACCCTGTACACACACACACACACACACACACACACACACACACACAAAACAACTTCAGTACACTGAACATATTCATAACTAAATGTTAACTATGTCTCACTGCATCAT
>NC_092183.1:1337500-1357500 GCF_043641665.1 Enoplosus armatus | reverse complement strand
GGGTGTGGCCTAATTAAATGTGGCTCCTGGTTTTACCTTAGATCAGCCAGTCCTCACTGAGACACCCTGAGGACAAAGCAGATATACAGCATCTGTGGACTAAAGATGAGATTCAGGCCTGACAGCAGATTAGAACAGGTCAGCACCGAGAGCTTCAGAGGCTTTACAAACGGCTTCTCCTTCATACAACAGTGAATGATCTCATCAGAGTCCACCTGGAGTTAATGACGTGTAAACACGGAGGGATCTGAAGGACTGAGCCTCACCAAGACCTTTTACAGTTTCAGCTCAGTTTGAACACTTTTATTCATTATTGTTATGAAATGAAACAGGTTTCTGACACTTTGCCTGACGATGATCAGCCTTTATGGGGGCTTGTTTTTGTTTTTGAGGACGAGAGATGACTGAAAGAGTTAACTTTGGTTCTCGTACCGTTCTGGTGGTAACTGGTCCCGTATCCGTGCCGGGGCTGAGTCCTGGGTCTGGGTCTGTAGTACGAGTTGTAGTAGTTATAATAGGGATAATAGTTAGAAGCCTTGTACGGGTTGTACGGATCGTCCCCGACCATCATGTCCTCCCGTCTGCCCGGGACAGAGTCTCCGTCGCTGCCGGCCCGCTGCTGCTGACGCACCGTCGCGCGCAATTGCGCAGAGCTGCTGGCGGCGGGGACCCGCGGGGAGCCCCGGGACGCGGCGGGGACCGTGTCGTTACCGCTGCTGACGACGACCACAGGGTTACCGCGGCGGGGCGACCCGGTCTGCCTCCTGCCGGACGGCCGGTACTGGGAGCCGCGGCTCAGGATGCTAAAAACCTGGCCGTTATGTTGCCATGTCAACCCCCGCCGGAGCGCATCATCCCCATCACCTGCAGCCTCCTGAGCGCGCGCCCCGTCCAGAAAACTACAGAGGAAACATAAATGTGCGCAAGACAGCAGCAAGGCGTCAGGAGAGAGCTCCTTCATGGTCCACACGACACTATGTCCTCCCGCACAGACAGCTGCTGGTCTGAAGAGTTCCTCTCAAGTGTTTGAGCTCGGCTGATCCTGCTGCTGAGGAGAGAGGGGGGGGCAGAGAGAGGAGGAGCTGAACGTTTTGTAAACTGCAGGAAGGTTTTGGATGTGACTCTCATTTGATGTGACCTTGATCCTTTTAATCAGGGTCAGTAATGAAAACCACAGAGACTGAACTGGGATCTGTTCAGATCCTCTATAGAGGCCATGAAAGCAACACTGATGCACAAAAACAGAGAAGCCTTTCCTTGGGTCAAAGCTAATGAATAAAAGTGTGTTTTAGAATATCTTTATTATACAATAGTGATTTGGCTCCTCTGAGATTTTAAGAAAGGATGTTTCAGAAGCCAAAACAGCAAAGATTGATGGCGTTGAGTGTTTAGCTTTGACTTCAGAGGACAGCAAAGGCAGGATGTGTGGTTTCACGTTGTCCTGAGAGCTGAGTTGAAACTGATGTGTTTTTTTGCTTAGGCTTTTATTTTGTGTTTTTCCAGGTTTCCCACAATTACAGTTTATATTTCAGCCAAACCCAAACGGCTGCAGCAGCTGAGGAACACCAGTTCTGTTAAAGCTGCATTTGGCAGAAAGAGGCGACCGTTTGAAAAGGTTGATGTTTGGCTTTTTTGTAATTTCAGATGTCCTTCAATGCAGAACATGGAGAGGTTTCAAAATGCATAATGATTAATCAACTTCAAGTGAAAATAAACTCAGTAACTCACTGTGGACTGTGGCGGATTACCTACCTGCAGAAAGCTTCAGATCTCTGCATAATCTCAGTTCTGACCCATTGTTTTCTCTGCACAGGAGGAGGTGTAATTAGAGCCATGCTTTGGCCTCTTGACCGTCCTGTCTCAGTCTAATTATCTCTGGTCAGAGCTGCTCTCTAATTTTACACTGAGAACTGAAGAACTGTGAGTCAAAACTACATCTGGAGGGTCCACACTGGACAAAAAGGCCTCTCAGGGTCCCAAGAGGTTTAACCTGTTCAATATCGTCCAGTTCTTTGAGGTTTTCCATTATATTTTAGGATATCTGTAGGCCTCCGTAGCTATACATGCACATGTAACCTGGTTCAGAGGTTCTGTACAATCCATTCAAGATGCTTTTGTTTGGTTTTATGGGAGAAATATCACCCCCCCCACACACACACACACCCCTTCCCCCGCTGAGCACTCAGGATGCTTTAAAAAAGCTGAAACTGAAGCACTTACCAACTGAGAAGTTTCCTCCACTCAGAACACTGTAAAACACACAACCTGCCACCCACATGCTGCATGTCACACACACACACACACACACACACACACACACACTGAAAATGACTTACAGTAAGTTACAGTATCTCCTGTCATGTCGGGTGATTTGGGTCAACTTTTCTTTATTTTTTCTTTTGGCTAATAAAGCAGAATATATAGTCTCAACATCTTCAGCAGAATACAACTGAATACATCTAAATATAAAACTACAGAGTACACAGAGAAACTATAAAATACTGCAACAACTGCTGGAGGAACCGCCATGAAATTTGTTTCAGACATTCATGGTCTGCAGAGGATGAATTCTGCTGACTTTGGTCATCCTCTTTTCCTCTAGCGCCACCATGAGGTAAACATTTGAATGTGTCCAATATTTTGGTTTATGACCAAATACCTGCAGAACTGATTCCCATCAGCCTCAGCTGCACTTTGTGTTAATGCCAATTAGCAAATGTTAGCATGCTAACATGCTAAACTAAGCCGGTGGAGATGGTAAACCTGCTCAATCAGCATGTTAGCATTGTCATTGTGAGGATGTTAGCATGTTGATATTAGCATTTAGCTCACAGCACCACTGTGTCTGAGTAGAGCTACACACTTCCTGTCTCCCAGCACCTTATTTTGTTTTATCCGTCTCTTAATAATAATATAACTTTTAATTCACAGACAGTTCAGCAGAGAGAAGAGATATCTTGCCAGATCTCATGAGAGAGTGTTGCTGAGACAGAGACAGGTCTCCAACAAAGTTCATTTTCTCCTGATGTGTCCGTCTGAAAAATGCCATTTCAGAGTCAGTTTGGAAGATGTGTGGCTGGTGAAAACTGGGTCCAGTGTTTACTTTGGTGACCTACAATCTGTGCTCACATTCACTTCTACGACTGGAGTGAATGGATTCAGGTACCCACGACCTCCTTTCTAAAATGCGCTTTAATATTACACGTGGAATTAAAGAAGTCCAGGGTGCAGGTCTGATATTTATTTAGAAGTAGAAGGGGAGGACAACACGACAAGTTGGACCTCATTGAGATGTGAGGAGAACAGCAGCTGTGAGTCCTGGTCTGAACCCTGAGCATGTTGTTGACAGTTTGTTGTCCCTGTCTTCCTGTTGCTTAATGTACAGGACATATACTTTGGCATTCTTTGTTTCCACAGTTCTGTAATGAACCTGCTCATTGTCCCCTGAAGGAACAGCGAGAGCATCTGTTAACTATCAGCTGCTTCATCCACTGTGATGACTGGTTGCATCTGCTCATCTGTCATCGAGCTCAGGGAAGGAGGGCTCGGGGGGGGGACTTCTGTGTTAGTAGTTTGTAATCAAACTTTCAAATAATTCACACCAAAAACTTCTTTGTGTGCAAGGTGATTTATTTCTGTCTCTCGGTTTAGTGATTCATCCCCTCCAACTACTAAGAAGTCTCCTCAAACGACTTCATCCTCTCAAATTAACAGTGCAATCACCTTCATTCCAGTTGTCCTCATCCTCATCCCATCGACGTGTTAATTAGAGACCTTCAGAGGTGTCGGTGGGTGTGTTTTCTCACTCTGGACTGGGCCATGCTAGCTGTTTCCCCCTGCTTCCAGTCTTTACACTAAGTTACACTAACCAGGTTCCTTTATCAGCCTTTTGGATGCTCAGGTTTGACATTGTCGAGAGGACTTGGGGATAATCCCGTTCTAGTGGCCATTAAAGCTTAAAACACTAACTGGCTTCAACGTTTAGCTGTGGCGGTTGACCTCACATATTTATCTGTTCAGGTCTTCTTCTGAGTCTTTTCATTGTTAAGTTTATTTATTCTTAATTTGTGTTTCTTGCGATCTCCTTTAAGACTCCATAACTGTGTTTATAAGGGCAACAGAAAATCAAGATGACTTTACTAGGAATGTAATTATTCTGATGAATCCTTTGAGTTGAATTCAGTCTTGGACCAGTCCAGGTCACACCCGGGTTCTGTGTAGCAGTTGAAATGCTAACGCTCCGATGTTTCCTCCAGTAGCAGGAGGTAGCCCCGCAGCAGCTAGCAGCTAACTAGCTTGCAGCAGCTAGCAGCTAACTAGCCTGCAGCAGCAACACGTGTGCGTGGTTGAACCGATTCCTTCATGTTAAAGGAAAAAGCGATCAAGCTGAACAAGAGCTCCTTTTTTATGGCATTTGTGTAAAGATCAAAGGCAGGCTGACTTTATCGCAGCGCTCTGCACTTCACATTCAGGGATACAATGAGAAGCAGGTGTCGGCCTGATCTGAGCCTTTAAACAGCTTCATAATGAGGGCTGGCCGCCTGGAGGGGCCTCCTGCACACAGGACACATAAAGAGCCATGGAAACACCAGACACAATAGCACTGCCTTCATCACCACCAACATCATCATCACCTTCAGTGTGTGTGTGTGTAGAAGACCAGAAGAGATTTGTAATAATGCCACAAAATCACATGAGTACAATACAAAAACCCTCCACAGCCCGGCCTATTAAAAGGTGTTAAAGACTTGATGCAGTGATGCTGCTGAACGCAACACCTGCATTCAACAAATTCGACACGTGAGGCACGTGACTGAACTTAAACCCAACCATGTGTTATTCTACAGAATGCAGGCTAAAAGGATTAAAAGCAGTCTTACTTATAAGACAGCGAACTGCAATTCCATCCAGACATTTCAAATTTGAAGACTGGTCCTTGAATATGACACCGACCCACAACATTGGTGGTGTAGATTTTCTCTCGTTAGGGAGCTTGGCTGTTTCTCCCAGCCTGATAAGCTAGGCTAGCTCTGTCCATCAGTTTCAGACTGATGTCCATCTCCTCATGTGACTTGGGGAAAGACAGAAAACACACATTACAGTTGAATTACAGTTGTGTTTGCAGCTTTATGTGCTCCAGAGATCAAAGGGGTTGTTATTGTGTTGCTAAATGTTGAGACATGAAATGAGATTTGAGGTGGCTGTCGGTGGTTCCTGGTTCCACTCCACCAGGAGGACCAAACAATAAAGAATAGAGACAGTGGGGGTCCTGGGATGGATGTCTGCGGAAAGTCTGTGGTTTGAGATGAGACGGCGGCACTTGTAGCATGTAACGCTTTTAATGGGTACATGACTGGTCACCCCATCCGTCCATCCGTCCGTCCGTCCGTCCATCCATCCACCAGTCAGTGAGAACAGCTCATTCCTGCTGATCTGCCTGTAAAGCAGCTGTAACAGCAGCTAATAGAAGCCAGGCTCAATAAAAACATAACCACCATAAACCACAACAGAACCTGAGTCCACATCAGTCAGCTGACCCCTGACCTCCAACCCCAAAGTCAAACTCCTAGAAGTCAAATCCACACAGCTTCCATTAAACATCAGAGAGGAGTGGCTCATATGTCTCTGCTGTTTCACTGTTTCAGTTTATTTGTTATTTTTGCTGTAATGTTTGACACATCCTCGCTTACCTGATTTAACCGAGTGTGACCAGACGTTGCCGTGGTGATGGAGACCAGCTTCCTCTTCCGGCTGCTGTCTGATGGATACGGCTCCTGATCTGATGTTACGATTAACTCTCAGATTCTCAGACACAGTACAGATCCTACTAATATCCAGTTAGAAGATAAATCTGACAGGAAACTTTATTACCACATAGGACTTCAATATAATCTCATCAATGCCCAAATAAAAGAATAAACAGTTAGGGAAGTTTTTGAAGTACAAAACCTGGCCCATGTTTTATCACCTGAGCAACTCAATATAATTACATTATAGAAAATGTGATCATCACAAAAACAAGAAGAGCTAACTGTCGGATTATTATTTGCAGTGTTTGGGCCCCATTCCTTCTTTCTGCTCCTTTTTATTTGGTGTTCTTAGTCTCATTATCTGCTGCGGAGGCCCAATTTCCCAACATGGACCATTAGAAGCTTAATCTTAAAACCATTTAAGCTTCATTCAGCAATAATTTACCCCATTCCCTCCTGGCTTTCCAAAGCAATTTACATTTTCCGGAGTCTTAAGTTATCAAGAGAAAATTCTTTTTGGCAAAATAAAAATCAAAACTGAGTCTTAAAATGGCACAGACTACATTTACCAGCAGCCAAGTACAACAGCAGTCTGATTGCATGAATAGAGGCATGCGTCCCAACCCAAATCTTTATCTATGGACCAAAATGTACACAGGTCTCAGAACATTCCTCACTTTATCTTTATGTATTGTTTAGTTACAGATTAAAGCTTGTGGTGTTGCTTTTGCTTCATTCATATCTGGATCATGTCATGCTGTGCTGCCCCATGTGGCTCAACAGTGAGAGTGAAGCATTCACTGTGCCAGGTTTATATGCTCATTTTAGGATCAATAGTTGGCATTATAGAAACAACACTTGCCTGATCAACTTATTTATCCACCATGAGATCTGTATGTGTATCTCAATAGCTAATCCATCCTCCTCCTTACTAAAATATTTAACCTGAGGTGTTCCACAGGGCTCTATTCTTGGTCCCCATATGTTCTCTCTTTGAGTCATATCATACAGGAAGTCATTGTGTTGTTCATACATAGTCCCATATACATAGCAAAAATAATTATAGGATAAGCTGGAAACAAAAGGGAGAAGTGGTCTTAAACAGTGGTTCTCAAAGTCAGTGCGTCTTATGGATGGGATGGGCAATGTGCACCAAGATTCTTTTGATTTATCATTTAAATAAAATTAGTTGACATTTACATTAACAAAATGTTTTCAAATTCATCAAAACAAAAAAAGTGATACAAATTGAAATCACCACATTAAAACCCTGTTCAACATGCAGTTCAACACAGCTCAGCGTTGTCCGTTCCCATGGTAACTTTCTGGGTTTTCCAGGTCCACAACAGTCAGAAATAATGGCTGTCAGAACAAACAACAAAGTGTAAAGAGTGAGCTCACATGACCACACCTGAGTTGACCAAAATATCTAAACTCTGACTGGACAGTGGAAGCTAGCAGGCTTTTTAGTGAGTTTTATTCAACCAAATTAATGAGCATGTCCAAAGACAATTCACATTAAATCAAAACACCATCATTCTGTCTTCTGTTGATCTGAAAACTATTTCTGAACTTACAAAAGTCAGTCCCTTCATGCACTCAAATTCAGCCTCTGGCCTTTTGTGCTCACTTAATATTTTTTTGTCATTAATGGATTTACTGTAATAAAAAAAGCTGCGAAAATCTTTCAACTTGAACTCCCCTCAGTTCCACTGAGTGCTTTTGTGGACGTGACAGAGTTCATACCAAAGAGATAAAAATAATCCTTATCTTGACCAAACCTCCTCACATATTCAGGAGGACAACAGCGAGCAGAGCAGCACCAATAATTACAGCAAGGTTGGGTTTGGATGGGTCTACTCCAGCATCACAACAGAAGTTATGAAAGCTGTTGTCACCTCGCCCAGTGTTGTGTAAACCATTACTATTTTTTGTTGCTGTGTAAAACTCATTGTGTTTCTTTTTTTGGACCCTCTATCCAACCAACCCGGAGTCATTTATTCTTCATATCTGAAGCAGCAGAAGGCTCTGGCAACATTAAACAGTTTGTACTTCTATCAAAATGAAACCTGGACCATTGCTTCTCATCTTGTGGCTCGCCTTTTTGTTGGAACCACCCTTATGAAAGCTGCGGTCACTGAGCCCACGTCTGCAAACAAACCTCGGCTTTTGGCTTCTTTGTCCATCAAATTTAGCTTTGCTTCCGCCAACAACAATTACAGCGAGCGTGGTTCTCACAAACACGAAGAGCTCTGTCCTGTTAAAGTTTTGTAACACCTTGCCATCATTATCAAACTCATACAGTAACTGATAAGCTTCTTTTCAAAAGAGAAGGACGATCGTGGCACCAAACCAACCAAGTCCAAATAAGGATGACATCGATATGGAAACCAGAGCTCTATTTTTACTTATTCATACCCAATGTTTTATCTATTTAACATCAGTGTATTTTCTTTTTACTGTATGTTTTATTATGTTCTTATGATAGGTTTGTCATTCCCTGTAGCTGTCTTACCCTTGTCTTTTATGGATGCAGCTGGGTGGAATAAAACGAATCTTGAATCTTCAAGCTCGGAATAACCCACTGTACGTAGAAGTGGAACATCTGGCAGCTAAAGAGCCAGATATGTCTCTCAGGAGTTGGTGGAGACCAAACCAGAGCTGAAAGGAGAGTGAATACAGGACTCACATTCATCAGCTGGACACAAACAGGACTCCAGTGAGATGATCATGTTGCTCTGTGTCTGCTGGATGTGGAAGTAGCCAGCAGGTTGCTAACATGTTAACATGTGTCTGTCAGCTTGTTATGGAGTTCTTATGCCCCCTAGTGGCTAAAACAAGCTTTAATCAATGCAAAGTATTAATTGTATCCCTATTTATTAGCTGTAAAGTTTGATGTGTCATGCGGAACAAAAACATTCCTACCCACCATGAAGCCTGCAGTTCAGCTGGAACACAGAAGCCATTGTTTATCCTGGAAACAGGAAAAGTTTGTTTTCTGAAACCTTGAGAGTTCGTACTGATAACTAACGGAGGCTTCAGCTTGAATCCCCAAAGTTCATCCATTTGTGTAAAATAAGACACAATCTCTACTCTGTTTGACAAATTTTACTGTTTATTATAAGAAAAACAAACCGAGACATGAGAGGGTACAGAGTGAAAATGACTTGGGATGACAGAACATAAAGTTCCCAACTCCCAATATATTAATTAATTAATACAATACAATGTCTGAAACAGGACATCTGTTAGAAATGATCAAAACTGAATTCCTGTTGGAAAAAAAGAAAAAACCCAACCCCTTTCCAGAATAGAAATAATCAGAGAAATAGCTACTATAAATTCTGATAGATAATCACTTATCAATAACAATTATCACACCTAATCTGCATTCACACACTGAGATATTATAGATCACTTATACTGTACACTATCACAACTAAAAGACTCATCTATCTCTAATGGAACCACAACAAAATACACAGGCTCACTGTAGCAAAGGACTCTGGGAGATTGAGTTTAGTGGTTTCCTTACTTTCTGTCCTTTTCCCTCCTTGTTTAAAAAAGTCTCCTCTCTCTCATGTAATCACATCATTTGGCACAACAGAGCAACTCTCGTTAACCACTTTAATCCCAACTAGCTCCCAGTGCTCAAAGGAATGTTAAAAACACTCATTCACGAAACTCATTTTCTCTTAAACGCACACTTACACACACTAATAGAAGTGTTAAGATACAGTACAGATAACGAAACACTACTGTAACAACAACAACACTGAAAGATGCACTCAAACTAAACACATTTGGTCTTCCTCCCTCTTTCCTACGAAGGTGGTGTTGATTTGCACTTGCGCCATTTTAAATTTTGATCAATTTGTTCTAATGGAGAATTTAAAATACTGCACAGTTGGTTGTGTAGTAGTTGGTTGTTGGTGTGACCGGCCCTTTGGAGATCCAGCTGGAAGAACATACGTTAATCCAGTTGCAATGTTGACCAATCACCTTTCCTTTTTGAAATTCTGCAGTACATGTATGGAAAACTCATCATCACCAACACTGGCTAGCTTTCTCCACATCCACCTTTACATAGTTAACTTAAGATTGCTCGAAGATTCGTTTTGTTCTGCGTTGCATCTATCCTGCGTTAGTTCTGTAAACAAAACTCTTTTGAATGCTATGTGGTACAAGACTTTCAAACATCAAACATCTCATTGACAGGCCATCACTGGCGCCCTCTAATGGCAGAAAAAGGAATTCTTATATTTCTTATAGTAATCTTCTGGAGGACATTAGGATTGGCTGCAGGGATTGGCTGATTAATGCCGTGAGAGGCGGGACTTGTCAGATGGCTCCATCGGTCATCCTCCTTAGACTCTCGTGGCTCATTGGCCCTCAGCTCAGAGGGTCCCATTCTAACACAGTAGTTCTGCTACGTACAGCCCAAAATGTACATGTTGTGTCTTGTCTCCGCTTGCCGAGATTTTACCGAGCTAAATCATACCAGACCTAGTTTTATCATAACACTGTCAAACTACGCAAAAACAAGACAAATGATGCTGTTAGCTGCGTAGAAAGCTAGCCAACATCTCCACAGGTTTTGGAATGAAGCCAAACCTGGTTTAAATACAACCTAGCTTACCTGCTAAGTACTTTGCTAGTTAGTTAGACAGCATGCAGAATATATATTGCATATATCCTGAAATTGAAGTGAAACATAACTCCAGAGAAGTAACAAGCTATTTAGCTGGTTAGTTAGCTAACTAGCATCTACACAGAGATTGTCATACTCTTCCAACAGGGTTACTGCCAAACCTAGTGTAACTACAGCACAACAACTTGCTAACGTTTTAGTCAGCTAACACCAAGCTAGGTTATTCGCCAAAATCTCTATCCTAGGTTGAGGCTCCGTCTCTGTTGGTGAATATTTGAATCTTGATTTGAACAGTCATTTTTTTCACTGTTGTCTCATTGTCTTATTCCAGTGATGAAACTAAAGACTTCAATTTTTTAAATATTTGCTCTATGGCCAGCTGGCCAATCTTTGGAGGCGCAAACCAAACCAAACCACAACTAACTCCATCAAAGCAGAACAGGGCTAATGGAGACACCGAACAGACTTACAGGTCTATGGGCTCCGACATAGACATATAGCCTACACACTTGACATACATACGTTTCATAAGCCCCAGCACAAACACAAACACAGATGAAGTGATACCTTGACATGAGACTTTTGCATTAGATACTTGACTCTCCCCGCTAGCGGTACCCGTGTTGTTAATATTGGCTTAATTCCCATTGTTACCACTCATGCTACAAATGTAAGGCACTTTGAATAAAAACATCCAACAACTGGCAGATGTTAATGGTATAATGTTTAGCCATAAGTCCATTCACAAGGTTGAGTTTTACAAATGTAATATATAATGTAATTTTGTTTTATCACTTACCTTCTTTATTTCTCTTTGGCAACAAAAAAGGTCTTATTTGGTTTCATTGTGCCTCCATTCTTTCCTTAATTACCACAGCTAGTTTCCCACTGACTGATTCTCATCGCGGCCTCTTGGCAGCGTGACGTGAACCTCAGCTAAACAACATTCATATCCACAAAAAAGACCAACAAAAGTGAAAAACTGTAAAACAAGAAAAAATAAAAATCTAAAAATAAAACTAATCTACAATTTGACCCTAGCCCTAGCTCCAGTGTGGGTTAATATATGAACATGAATAACTGAGAGACACAGACAGTGCTTTACAATAATAATAAAAAACCACAGGCACAGGAGAAACTACCAAGACTGAGGAGTCTGTCCAGTTTTTGGCATCATTAAAAGCCAAAGAGAGGGAAAAAATTAAGTTTACGGCACCTTTGGCACCATAACAACATGAAAAGAAGATATGTCAAAAGGTCCGACAAGACGTTTCGGTCAAAGGGACTTTAAAGAGATGGATGAAACTGTGAAATCAGCAATGATAGAAATTTTTAAAAAGCTTAGAAATATTTGTTCACTAACGACTGAAAGGTTTGGATCTCGCAAAAAGCTTCTCCTCTGAGTTGACCAGCCTTTTCTCCTTCCATCTCCATCTTGTCTCTCGGAACAGAGTGCTGCTGTTACCACAAAGCGAACCCAACTTCTGACCACGGCTTTGCCAGTTCATTCAATCCCTTTGACAGAGACTTACTCTTGTAATGCAATTCCAGTCCTCTGTCTTCTCGTGTCAGTCTGTCATCTTACAGGAGTCCAGAGATGGACAAACCCGCCGCCTAGTTTAGCGGCCTCAGCTCACTGGTTGACATGGGGCCTCAGGGCTTGGTAAAGTCCCTCGAAGGTGGGTCGGTCGGTTATGTCTCGACGCCAACAACGCATCATCAGCTCGAAGAGAGAAGGTGGGCAGAGCGGAGGGCCGTAGAGGAAGATCTAGAAGGGAAATACAGGAGAGTTAAAGAGATCAGATAGAAAAGAAAAAGCATTCCTCAGGTGTACGAACTTAGTGAGAAAGATCTCAGAAAACACAATGTAGTATTGAGCATTATCTAATGAAAATAGATCTACAGATCTAGATCTAGAGATGGTGAAAGATAGAATGAGCAAGGGCCAATTTCCCAACAAAGACATACTAATGCAAAGCACCCAAATGCTGCAGTGACTTTCCTTTCGTGTAGGTCAGTGGTTCCCAGAGTATTTGACACACCCCTAAAAATGAAGCACTGTGTTGTGCCCCATCATTACCATTATGACCAGATCAACCAGTGACAGTTCATTTCTGTTTTATTTGAGGTTTTTATTGAAAGGCATGAAGAGGTAAAAATATTTAGAATAACATATGAACAAAAAAAACATTTGTGCAGAAAAGTATTTTTCTACTTTCCAGTCCTGTAAATCATCTAGTGACCCCTCATACTTTATCTAGTGAGCACTGAGGGTCCCGATCCCCAGGTTGGGAACCACTGCTGTAGGTGACTGAACAGCTCCCCCTTGTGGAGGAACTCAGCCTGCTACATGTGAACTGGTTAGCACATTTTTGTCAGTGTGACAGTGAGTTACAAGCTTCCCTGCAGAGCTA
Organism: Enoplosus armatus; assembly: GCF_043641665.1. Lineage (NCBI taxonomy): Eukaryota > Metazoa > Chordata > Actinopteri > Centrarchiformes > Enoplosidae > Enoplosus > Enoplosus armatus. The sequence continues at coordinate 1,344,685 of NC_092183.1, read as the reverse complement.
TGACTCTTTGCCTGGATCCAGTTAACATGAATCACAAACATGCAGAATTATTCCAATGATGCTGGAGCTGCTTTCACCGGTGGCCAAAACTAGGCACACCAGGATGCAAGGCCGGACTTGGGATGACTGACACGTTAGAAGTGTACTGAACTCTGTCCTTTGTGGGTGCGTTTGATTCGTTTCACCTGTCTGCCCTGGTTCCTGAAGAACTCGCCAGTGTTCTCTATGACCTGTTCATCGGACAGCAGGCTGTAGGGTTGCTCCTTACACAGAGTGAAGATCTCCCACAGGGTGACACCAAACGCCCACACGTCACTGGCCGTGGTGAACTTACCCTGGAAAAAAAGGCCGGGGGTGAATAAAATGAAAATTGTTTAAAAGTCAAGATATAATTTTATGAAAGAGCTTTTCAAGTTTTAGAACCCTCAAGGTTTTATGTCAACCCCAATGATCCTTCAGCAAAGACAAATGTTGATGAAATGTGGTGTTTAGGGGGTGTTAACATCAGAATTTAGGTCTTTGCGAGTCCAAGAAGTTGCATCTATTGATAAATAGGTCTTGACTGTCTTGCAGAAACCTGTGATAAAACCTAAAGATCAACCTCAAATTGACAACAAGTTACCAAGTGGAACTGAGACCTGATCATAAATAAATGTCTTCTTTTCTTTCTTTCTTTAGTCTTATGATATGTTAACTCCTCCCCTCCCTCACCAGTAGAATACTCTCCCAGGCCATCCATCGTATGGGCAGCACTGCCCGGCCCTGGATGCGGTAGTAGTCGCTGCTGTACAGGTTTCGGCTCATCCCGAAGTCGGCGATCTTGATGGTGAGGCGGCGGTCCAGCAGGCAGTTCCTGGTTGCCAGGTCACGGTGCACGAAGTTCAGAGACGCCAGGTACTTCATCCCCGACGAGATCTGCACCGACATGTGGAGGAGGTCTGATAGACTAGAGGGAGGTAGGAAAGGAAGGAGGAGGAAGACGAAGGAGAAGGAGGTGGAGAACATGTTTGGAGAGGGAAGATAAATGGCTGTGGGGGAGGTTTTGTTCCTCTGTAGAAAAGTGCTGATCATAGCCTGAAAAGTAATCACGTCGCCCCCTGCTGTTTGCATGGTATTGGCATGTTAGCGTGGTATATTCACCTGACTGAAGGGATGTTGTTGGCGTGTGTCAGCGTGCTCTCGATCTCCCGCTGCGACAGGAACATGTTGAGGTCTCCGTTCTCCATGTACTCGGTCACCATGCACAGCGGGTCAGAGGACACACACACACACAGCAGCCGGATGATGTTGGGGTCGTTCAGACGAGACATGATCTTTATTTCCTTCAGGAAGTCGTTCCTGATGGACAGACAGATGGAGGGAGAGGATTAGCCAGACACTGTCATTGTTTAGTATCAGCAGCAGCAGTCCAGCGCACAGTCCCTGTAGTTACCAACGTGAGTTGACATAAGATAGACTCGAAGCCGAGAAAGACTCTTTGAGTTGCATTTTTGTGGGGGCGAGCTGTTGAGGGTCGTTTAGCAGAGGTGGTAAGGCACCCAGAACCTGACGCATCTTGTGTCCTGATCTATTCTGTGGGGCGGGTTTAAGCGCCGTTGAAGAATTTTCGTAAACAACCAAGATGGCTGCCGCTGATGTGGAACGTTCTGAATCTATCTCGTCAGTATTTAATGAACTGGACGGTCGTTCACGTTACATACAGATGGTCAGTGTTCTTCTAAAACATGTCGTGCCAAACATCTGCGTATTATGTTGAACCAGAAGCCACATGAACTGGATGTTGGAACTAGCTACCTAGCCTAGCAGCCTACGGCTACATCACACGTTGCTCTGATTGGTTGTAGCGTCCAGCTACATTTTGGTCTTCGCCCCCTAAGAAATCATAAATGGGCAGAGAGGTTCCAAACTGGTCCGGAGATGCCAGGCTAGGTTTCTCTACAAGTGTCTGTGGATATTCACTGTCCCCAGAGGATGAATCCTCATGGTTTTAGTCACCCCCTGACCTTTCCTCTAGTGCCACCATGAGGACAAAGTCTCCACTTCATCAAACAGGATTGCCATGAAAGGTACTGGTCATATTCACGCAGCTGTCACACAGACACTCTGTGTACCTGGCTTGGCTGGTAGCGTCGGCCCTCAGCTGTTTAACAGCCACCAGAACCGAACGACCGTCTCTGTCAGGAAGAGGTGACCCCTCCCCAAGGAATTCTGGGAGTCCCTCGGCCTCACACAGGTGGACCTGCAGGAGACAAGTGGGTATAAACATAATCACGGAAGCTATCAGATTACTTTCGAGTTGCTTTCCAACACACAGAGCTCCGTATTTTAAGAAGAATCCCATACATGCATCAAAATCCACAGACTTTCAGGGATTTTCAGTGCCCCCTCGTCGCCTGTGGCCCCGCCCACTCCCTGCTCACCTCTCCAAACTGCCCCTCCCCCAGCTTCTCCCTGAAGATCAGCTGTTGCCGTGGGAACTCGGCGGCAGAGATGTCCTTCCTGGTGAGAGAGTCCACGGTGAGGGCGGGGACGGCGTACATGTTGCTGCCGGTGACGCCCTGCAGCCGCACGATGTCCGTCTCAGCGTAGTGCGGCGCGTTGCTATGGAAACACTGGTGCGGTGTGCACTGGGTGACGTCAGGCTCGGCATAGCCTCCTCCACAAGCTGTCGGAGAGACGAGGAAGAGGTGCCACCTTTCTCTCATTTCTTGTTCAGAATGATGAATATTATTGTTTTTACAGACACAGACACATTTTACAACATTGTATGAATTTAATGGGGGGGACTTTTCTTCCTGTTGTCTCTGTGATAAATGCTTTAAAATGTCCCCGGTAATACTTAGAAATACTTCATTAGGATCCGCGGTTGCAATATTCTTTATTTTCATCGTTCATTATCTCCGAATAACAATATCTTGAATCAGGAAGTTAAAGCCTGTGACTCCAAACTAAAAGTAATCCAGCTTATCATGAAGTTTTAAATATCAGCAGGATCCCTGACATGTTAAGTTGCATCTATAGTCTTCTTCTTCTTCTTCAATGAGGAAGGCTGATGTGAATCTTGAGGTCATAAGTAGAACCCGACTGGATTTGTAAGACCAAAGCCGATATAATTATATCAGACAATATAAACGCAAAACAAACATTGTTGAAAATTCACCAGCAACAGGGAAAATGACGAAGAGAAGTATAAAATATAAAAAACCAAACGTCCTCGCCTCTCAGTCTCTGTATCTGATGGATGTTTAAATGTCTGGAGTCACACCTTTCAGCTCTTACCACGCAGCCAGCCTGACGTCATGTGACAGGAAGTCAGCAGGAGGAGGTCATAGAGAGGATTACCGAGGAGCAGAGCTGGAGGAAGACGAGGAGGAACGTGGACAGAGAGGAAGAGAAACTGCAGAATGAAGGAGCATGCACATCCAGTGTTTACAATGCTGAAGGCAAAAAAAGAGAGTAAGAGAAAAAAGGAAGAGGTTTTCTGAAGGAAATAAAGTTAAAAGCAGAGAAACATTCAAAAGCTGTTTAGGACCGACAGGATGGTGATAATGGCCAGCAGGGGGCAGACTGCAGCAGTTTCATGTGTTTTACTGGAGGCCTCGGCTCTCTCTGACGAGTCCGGTCTAAACATGTCATCACGGTTAAGATCTGGAGCATTTTCAAGACATCAATGATTCAGATTTACTTCCACTCAACTTTATGTTTCCTTAGAGGCGGCAGGTCTGGGTTAACTATCACTAAACCTCCACAGATGGTCAATAACTGCCCAATAAAACATGACGAACTGGGAAATTCTTCTATTTGTCACCCTCATTCTCATATACTGTTCTGCTGTGACGGCTGTAGTGAAGCTTATAAAAGTGAGTTCCAGCCTGTTTACCTGAGGCCTCTGCACTCTGCGACAGCTCTGGCAGCTTGTTTCTCAGCACCGCCGGGTTCTGGTACTGTGGGTCCAACAGGAAAACTCTCTCATAGTGAGGGTCAGTGTTGGAGGGGCCTGAGCATAACAGAAAACATGGATTCATGAAGCACACCCGGTCCAAACACCCCTGCGGGACTAAATGTGTACTGAAACAAAGTAGTGGCAGCTATCGGAGTTTTGTTTTTCTACAAAGATTTGTTTTTCACACACGGCTCAGATGTTTGAGTCTGTCAGTCGCATTGTTTCTGCAACCTTTATATCTCCAACCAGAAGAGTAGCACACATTTGAATGCTGCTACAACATAAAAAAGCAGTCCTGCCTTTGACTTAATCCAGCCTCACCTTCAGACCTTCAGCTCAGACACGTCTGTTTAATAACGTCTATGACAACGGAGGCTGTCACCAGGTGTACTGTGCTGTACTCACCTGGAGTACAGCACAGTACACTGTTGTTGTCAGCAGAGGCAGTACGCTTCAGGCCCGGGGCAACAAGACCACATGGGAAACACCAGCAGCACTGACGGGGTTGTAAGCAATGCAAAGACACTCAGTAACTCCAATTGTACCGTCAATTACACTTAATTGATTCCTCGTCAGGGAATCCCGTGTATAAATAAGATCTCTGTAATAATGGCCATGTTAGTTATTGATCATGATCTTTATTGGTCATGACCATGGTTGGCCTTTTCTAGCCTTCTACTTGGACTTGAAGTAAGTCCGATAACGACAGTATGTTGTTGTCTACCTGTAGGGGCGTGGCCGGAGCGGGGGGGCACAGGGGGGGTTTGGAGGATGATAGTGTCGCTGCAGGACGACAGCCGGACTGTCACCTCCTCGTCGAGGATCCGACGTGGAGCCTGGAGGAGGAGAGCGGATTTCTGTCAGCTTTAAGGAATATCAGAAATACTTAATAATAAATCATAAACATATTAATAATCTGTGTTCTGCTGTTCTTTAGTCTTCTGATGAGCCAACCTTTACCCAGGTCAGCTCTTTGAAACTACTCTTGCATGTCATTATGTTCAAGGAGAAGTTGATTAGGAAAAAGGAAAAATAGTTTCCAGTCAGAGGTGCTAATTTTAGAACAGTTGTCTCTCCAGCCTTTTGTTTTCTCTTGTTACAAACATTACAGGACAATAAATGCTCTGTCTGCGCTTTGTGATCAGGCCTGACTGGTTTGCCTTGAACAGCTGACACGTGGACACGAACAAGTGTTTGGACGCGTCTGGAGTCAGACTCATTTTACACCACCTCTTTTATTAGATGAATCGTGCTTTAAAGACGCTGGATGCTTTATGTGACAACAACATCTTGAAACTGAACAATAGGTGACCTGTATCAGTATCTGCTCACCTTCTCCAGCACCTTACAGACGTACTGGCACCAGAGGATGAGGAAGATGATGATGACCAACAGCAGGATGATGGTCACCAGGCAGCCGATCAGAATGGGCGTGTTCCCGTCATCTGGCGGGTCACTGGCTGATGGACTGGCCGCTGTGGAGACGGGAGAGAGATTTAACGCTGAGTCATGTTTACTCACGAGACGACGGATGCTACCAAGTTAGTTGAGTCAGTTTGTTATACACGGGAGGTATTTACATTACAGGGTCAAGGGTTAAAGGGTTAAAGGTCACACCTGTCTTTGGTGTGGTTGTCATGGTGCTCTCCTGGCTGGCTGGAGTGGAGGTCACCACCAGGGTCATCTGGGTCGGGAGTACGGTGTCCTCTGAGGGACAAATAAAGGGAGGTCATGTGTATTTGTGTGTGTGTGTGTGTGTGTGTGTATTTGTGTGTGTGTGTGTGTGTATTTGTGTGTGTGTGTGTGTGTTACCCGACTGAAAGGAGATCTCGCTGAACATCATCCAGACGTCAGCGAAGTAAAAGCGGCAGCGGAGGGATTTGGCGGCACGGCGGTTCAGCGGCACGGTGACGTAGCGGGCGCTCGGGTTCCTGTCGTCCAGCACTGTCTTGAACGCCACAGACTCCGCCTCCCAGCCGGCGATGAGGCGGGGCTTAAACCAACAGGAGACGGAGGAGAAGATCTTCACACCGCGGGAGAACATGTTGTTACTGTGAACCTGGAATATGATGGAACGCCATTTTTAAAACAATATAACATTTTAGAAAAGTCTTTATGCTTCGTGGTTTAAAGGATGAACCAAACTGGCTGATATGTATTTTTAAATATTGTAAATGCTGTTGATGAGCCGCTGACGAGGTGAAGAAAGCAGAATTAAAAACCTTCAGGGAGGTGAAGTTCCTCTGCTTGTCAAAGACGAACTCCATCTCCACGTATCCCAGAGTTCCCAGCGAGTCGTTCCTCCAGCCCAGGTAGTCGTAGCCCGGCCACACGTGGTACTGCCGCGTCAGCAGGAAGTCGTCCAGGCCGATCACGCCGTCCGTCAGCTGACCCATCCCGCCAAACAGCCTCCTATTGGACAAGACAGCCGTCAGTCCCAGAGAGCAGGGAGACAGGAAACACTGACGTGTGACGAGTGTGTGTGACGCGCCTCCTCTCATGAGCTCCGTCATACGTGGAGTCGTTGAGGCTGGCGATGGGATAACCAGGCGGCATCATGAGCTGACCCTCCGGAGCGCTGTAGGAGATCAGACCGTCTGCAGGGCGAGAGGACGGTTACTGGCAAGTTTCACGGCTTCTGCACACATTCATGTCTTACTGACAGGAGCTCAGACCAACCCGTCACCAGTTCATCTCAGTGGGATCGCAGCTTTCAGACACCAACTACAGCTTCCAAGTAAAAACTTTGACGCATGAATGGTTACCTTGACAAATAACGGACTGAAGTGTGAGACAGGTGGAGCGACCGACTTCACCCTCCTTTAGATGGTGGATGGCTGACTTTATACAGATCTTTGTTCCAGGCAACAGTTCAAACCACCAGCCATTGACCACCATGTGGAGCATCATGGTCTAAATGTGATACAGTCAGGACTGTACCTTAGTCTGAGTCCTTTTTTTATTGAACTAAATATGCCAAACTTTCCAAAACAACAGGGAGTGAAGAACTTTGCTTGAATTAAACGCAGTATTTCCTAGTTTTCTGAAGACTGGGACCCTGACTGAGCACTGGCTGCCAGCTGTTGGTACTTGACAGTTTTCAACACTTCACATTGCAGTATTGAAAGAACGAAGACACAGTGAAAAACAGAGTTTCATCCTCTTTATGTTTTATCTGCACCTGCCACCCAAAGAGTCCGTAACTCCTTTTTATGAGACATAACTAGATGAAATGTCTGCTG